>NC_050575.1:110991002-111118502 GCF_011100635.1 Trichosurus vulpecula
AATTAGATGGCCTTTGTGTTCCCTTCTAGCTCTAAAATTCACATTAAATCTAATCTTTTTCTGAGCAAGAGTTGTGTATCAGCTGGTTGGGAAACATTTATTGAACACCTATCATATGCCAGGAAGGCACAAAGACAAAAATGAAAAATTCCCTCCTCTGAAGGACCTTATATTCAGCCAAAGGAAACATGTCCATATAGAAGAGGCTTCCTATAGAAGCAACAGTTGAGCCTGAGACTTAGAGGAAGTAAGGGATTTATTTCATGAGACGGGAGCGAAGAGCCAAAGCATTCTAGGTATGAAGGACAGGCACATTTGAGAAACAACCAGGTGGCCAGTTTGGCTAGATTGTAAGCTGTTTAGCAGAAGGAGTACTGGACCTACAACCAAAAGCCCTATGTTTGAATCCCAGCTCAGACATTTATTAGCTTGGTGTCATTGGGCAAGTCATTTCACTGCCTGAGCCTCAGTTTCCTCATCTGTAAAATGGGGATATTTGTACTGCTTGCTTCTTGGGATTGTCACGATGAAAGAAATCTTTAAACTGTAAAATACTTTATAAATTTGAATTATTATAACATTCCAATAAGATACTCAGGAGCAGGTATTTTTGCCGTCTTGTGGTTTAAAGAAATTCATGATATAACGTTGTTTCCACTGTTGATAGACACCAGGTATTGGGAACTGTGGCTGAGATTATGTAGTTACCAAATACGCACAGTTCACATTGATTAGAAATGTATATCTTTTACCCCTTTTGTTATTTTAGCCATATTACAAATATGGGTATGCCCCCCCCCCCCTTAAAGAAAAGCTATGTGTGAAAATAAAGTTGCTGAGGCAGGATGGGGAACGGTTATAATTTCAATGCTGGAAAGGACCTTGGGGAGCTAACCCAGTCCCCTCCACCCATCTCTGGACCCCAACACATTTTATGGACAAGGGAAATAGGAAGCTGAAGAAATGAAGTTACTTAGCAGGCAGCCAGAGCTACAACACAGGTGTCTTGCCTTTTGGTCCATCGTGCTTTCTGTTACCACAGCTGGTTATTTGTCCTATCAGAGAAGTAGACTTTTGGGGGGGGAGGGGTGTCAGATTTATGTTTTAATTGATATAAGAAATTCCCAGTCAGGAGACTTCCTCAACCAGTGCACATCACCACCTGCTCTGCAACTTAGACTTGGTGAGTTGCCTTACAAAATATTACTCATTCTATAAAGGGGTTCTGCCCGGAGTTCCCCTAGGTGCTTGTAATTTAGTCCTTGTGAGATATTCCATTGCAAAACTTTGGTTTCTACTCAAGTCTTTAGGCATACATTTACGGCGTAAAGTGAGGTACATCTGCAAGTATGTTCTACAAAACAATAATAATGTTACTATATTTAATCTTGATAGAAAGATTTTTATTGAATGAGGCATGTCTTAACTTTTTTACCTGAACTTGGAAACAGCTGTGATTGTTGGAATGAACAGCCCTTGCTCATAACTTCAGATCACCATTTGCTACTATAATTTTGAGTCTAGCAACTAGGTAAAATCTTTGCTGCACAACTTTGATGTCCAAAGCTAGATTATTATTCTTTTGAGTATGTCTTATATTTGTTGGGTGAACACAAACTGATCGAATAACAGACTTTTCTCTATACTAAGAAAGATTGCATCAGTTCTAGGATTTGTGGTTTATTTTGCTGCACAGAAATGGAAATATGGGATAACCATAGTCTAGAGTTAGAGCCAGTCTCTGACATAATTCATAGAGGAAAGAAAGGTGGACAGGTGGGAGGGTTAAGATTATGATTACAGTCTACTTTGACTCTGCGTACTCCTTCTGGCTTCCTGGTGATCTGGCTGATGAACATCATCCACAAATTTGTCATCCTGTGGGTCAAACTATTAACCTATAGAAGGATTTGAAGCTATGATTTGGTTTCTCTGCAGAGCTGGCATTTTGAAGACACCTTCCTTTACGTTTACAAGTTGTGTGACTGGGAACAAGTCACTTGATATATATTAAGTTTCATCTTCTTCATTTGTAAAATGTGAATAATAATACCTTGTGGTGTTTCACAGGTTTGTTGTGGAAACAAATTAGAATCTCTTTCTAAATGTTTTGAAAAAGCAGTGAAGCATGGCATACATATTTCTTCAATAATGCAAAAGATTCTTGATTTCATTGGTGTGTGTTCTTCTACCACTGGTACAGGTTACAACAACCCCTTTCAAAAAAACCTTAGTCATTTGGTAATATCTCTGATATTGAGAACTTGATTGATCTACAACCTATAGATATTTGATCCATTATTAGGCCTATACTTGAGACTTTCCCATCTTGGTAGAATTGGGCAAGGCTGGCATTCTGCTGGCCTACCTTCTAATATAGCCCAGGGTGATCACTGTGCTGTGCTGAAGCATTGGAGGAAATAGAGTACTGTCATTGTATTAGTAGATTTTTAAAAATTGTAGCGATTTCTCATAATTTTTTTTAATGTGGCCACTTTTACACCACTGTTAAGTTTCTACACTTCACTTACCACAAATGATTTACTTGACTATATCATATACCCATTTGCTCTAGTTCAAGGATGTTTCAAATTATTGTGTAGGTATAGATGGAGATAAGTGTAAGTTTAAATATTTTTTTTAAATTAGCCTTCAGGTGTCATATAAGGAACAGTCAGTGTCTGAGATAGAAGGATCATGTAGTCCAATGACATGATGTCCATAATTGATGTGAGGTTTGTCAAAATGAAGCGCTATAGTGATGATGAGGAAAGGGATAAATAGGTTGACAGGCTCATTGTTTATCAGGACTGGTAGCTTTGTCCTTTTTTGCATCGTTCTTGCTGTTCCTAGTAACATAAGCTTATAGGTGTAAAGTTTGAAAACCCTTTCATTTTACAAATGAGAAAACTGATACTTTTGGGGGGTAAGTGACTTCCCAAATAATAAGCATCAGAGACCTCTGACTTCATAGTCAACTTATCTTTTTACTGTACCATACTGCCTCCAAGGTAACAGTTGTGGACAAATTTATTTTCATACTTGTTATATGCTTATATGGAGAGTCAAATAAGGAGTCCTGTAGGTTTCTTTTTGACAGTTTGTGTTTATGACATGTTCAGCATGCTCATGTGAAAGAAGTTTTGTTGCGCAGAAATACAGATGTGATCATTCACAATGGTCTTGCTATCTCCAATCTACCCCTAGCTGTTCTTTGCTGTAGTAGTTAATATTATTTCTCATATTTCCGTGATACTTTTAAGTTCTGCGAAGCACTTTGCCAAACATAAAGATGTATGATAGGGAGTACAAGTATATTCATTTACACATATGGAAGTTGAGCTCTAGAGATAAATATTCAGTGAGTTTCCTGAGGTCAACACAGCGAGTGAGCAGCAGGGTTGAAGCTTTGACTCAAATCTCCTTACTCAGTCAAATTCAGTTCTTTTTCTACTATACCAAAGAAAAAGAATATGGTTTCTAGTAGGTTTATTTTCCATGGCTTTTTGAATCTTTTATCTTCTCAGAAGTTAGATTATTACCCTTCAAGTAGTGCATCTTTAGGATCGTAGAAAAAACTTAAATAGTATCTTCATTCTGTGAATTTACATCACAGTTTATTTGTTTCTATGTAATAGTTCTGGCTTTTCTTTCCAACATAATGTGAAAATAATTATTTGGAAAGTAATTGGTACAGAACATGGGGAAAAATTAAAATTTTTAATTGTCAACAAAAAAGGTTTAATTTCAGTGGCTCATGGGCAGTTTGCTTAATTACAGAACGCTTTAGTTTAGTTTGCATTTCTCAGTCATTTTTTTTATTTGAAAGTGAAATTGGACTTATTTTATAAAGACCTAATAAGAATGTTTATATTTGACCAATGCTTAACTTGTTAAACCATGCATTTTTATATGTTGTCTTTGGTAATTTATTTAAAGCCACAGCAATCAAAACTTTTTTATGTGTAAGGAGTAATGATCTCTCTGAAATATCAGTTATATTGGATTATTTAGATAAATTGGATTGTCAGATCATTGATTTAGAGTTAGGAGATCAGCACCTTCATCTTATACATGAGGAAACTGAGGTCCAGTGAGATAAAGTACATAAGTGGCAGAGCCAGGATTTGCAGTCAGGTTCACTTTGCTTGATGTTTCTTATTTTACCTTTCAGTCAGATTTCTTGTAAAATGATGAAGCTTTATAATTAAATAGACAATTTCCACTTTTTCACTATTTCTTCACGTTAGTCTAAACTGCTTCGTGCTGTGTACCACTGAGACTAGTTGAAAAACCTATGACATGATTTGTTAAAATGTTAAACTTTTTCTTTTTTAGAATTTGTAAAGATTTTGCCCTGAGTTTTCATGTAAGAAATAATGCATTTTATTTAAGACTATATGACTTAGTTTGTTTTTTTTTTTGTTGATTGTTTTTGATATATAGCCACAGAAGAGAAGAAATCTCTCAAGCGAACCTTCCAGCAGATACAAGAGGATGAAGATGATGATTACCCTGGAAGCTACTCTCCCCAAGATCCTACTGCAGGTCCTCTCTTGGTACGTCCAGTGAATGGGGGTAAACTACTTAAGATTTGCCCCTTAGGGAAATTTTTAACCAGGCAGTTATAACAGTTAAAAGAGATAAATTTGATTACATGAATTGAAAGCTTTTGTACAACAAAATTAATGCATCTAAGATGAGAACGGAAACAATCATATGGGGAAAAAACTTTTGTATCAAGTATCTCTGAGGGTTCGGTATCCAAGATACATGGACAGCAATCCAAAATGAAAAACTTTTTCCCCAATAGATGAGTGGTAAAGAATATGAACGAACAATTCTCAAAACAATTGTGTGAATGTCCCAAATCACTAATGATAAGAGAAATCTAAATCAAAGTAACCCTGAACTTTCACCTCACACCTAGAAAATTGTCAAAAATGACAAAAGATATCTAGTTGTATAGTGTTGTGTTGGGGTAGTATTGGAAAAGTTATGGAAAGATAGGCAAACCATTACATGTTGGTGGAGCTGCAAATCTGTATACCTGTTCTGGAAAGCAAGTTGAAATTAGGCAAGTAAAGTGACTAAAATGTCCCTTTGACTCAGAGATTTCATCGTTAGGCATATACCCCAAGGAGGTCATTGACAAAAAGAAAGGCTCCATATTCACCAAAATATTTATAATGGCATTTTTGTCCTAACAGAGAACTGGAAACAAAGTAGGTGCCTATCAAATGGGATATGGTTAAACAAATAATGGTGCATGAATGTAAGAAACATTGCCATACTAGAAGAAACCACAGATATGATGAATATAGAGAATAAGGAAAGACTTCTATGAACTGATACAAGTGAAGTAACCAGAGTCAGGAAAACAATAAATACAACTATAGCAGTGCAAATGGGAAGAACAGTTACCACAAAACAGTTGAAAGTATTATGGACTTCAAGGTCATTTGACCAACAAGATAGAGGACTAGATTTTTTTTTTCTGTTTCTCACAGCCTTTCTGAAACAAATTAAGCACCAGAAATAAAAATGATTTCAATTGTCTCCGTGGTATAGGACACCAAGAACACAACAAAAGTAAAAACTCCATGAACCTAATGCCTGACTTAGCTCACTCAATACCATTCTCCCAACAGCAAGACCGTAATAGCCTGCCGGAACTATGGACTTGCAAAAGAATGTTACCCTCCTCACTTCTTTCAGGTGCCTGAAGATCTAAACTCTAATTTGTTTGAGGCTGCAATCGCCAGCAAGTTATATTGTTTCTGATTCTCATTGGTCTAATTATTCCATTGATCTGCCTCTATTTTTTAACCAATACCAGATGGTTTTGATAATGGTAGCTTTAAAATATAGCTTGAGGTCTGGAAGTGCTGTTTCCCTTTTATCCTGACTTCATCATTTCTCTTGATATTATAGATCGATTGTTTTTCCAAATGAATTTTGTCACTGTTTTATCAAACTCTGTAAAGGATCCCCCTGGTAATTTGGTTGATGTAACATTGAAAGTGCAAACTTCCATAGTATTGTCATTTTTATAATACTAACACTGCCTAGCCATGAGCACTGAATATTCCTCCAGTCCTTTAAGTTCTTTATTTCTTTAAGGAGCACTGTGTAATTATTGAATCTGTACAAGTCTTTTGTGTATTTCAGTATTCCCCTGATACATTATGCATTTTGCAGTTGTTTGGAATAGGTTTTCCTTTTCTATTATTCTCCTTGGATTTTGTTGTTATATAGGAATGCAGTTTATTTTGAGGCTTAATTTTTTAGTCTGCAATTTTGCTGAAGGTCTTGTCTTGATTAGTATCTTTGCTAATTCACTTAGGATTTTTCAAGTTTACTATCATAGTGTCAGCAAATAGAGATAGTTTTATTTCTTCTTTATTTATCTTTATGCCTTTAATTTCTTTCTCTTGTCTTATTGCTATGGCTAGCATTTCCAGAACTGTATCAAGTAACAGAAGGTAGAAGGGGCATCTTTGCTTTACTCTCTTATTTATTGGAAAAGGTTCAGTGTATCTCAGTTTCATGATACTTGCTTCTGGTTTTATTTTATTTTATTTTGTAATTTTTATTTTCAGTTCCAAATTCTCTCCTTACCTCTACTCCACCCATTGAGAAAGCAAGAAATAACAATACCCATCATACATCTGAAGTCATACAAATTAAATAGATTTTTAAAATGGTATTTTAAAAAGTCCCTCTATGCCTATATTTTGTTGTTGATTTTTTTAAAGCATAAATTAATATTGTACTTTGTGAGATTTTTTTTTTCTGGATGTATTGAGGTAAAAATGTGGTTTTGGACATTTTGACTTTTTAATATGATTAACTATGTTGATTACTTTTCTATTTTCCTAATGTTGAACCATCCTTACATCCCTGGTATAAATCCAGCACCATAATGAGTGATTTCTTGGATAATTCACCGTAGTCTCAGAATTTTACTGAAATTTTAAAAAATTAATATTCATTAACAACATTGGCCTGTGGTTTTCCTTCTGTGTTTTATCCTTGCCTGGTTTAGGCATTACATGTGTCATAAAAGGATTATGATAGGGAATTTGCTTTCTTGTTTTTTTGAGACTAATTTGTGTAGTGTGGGGATTAATTGTTGCAGGCAGCTTGGGTGATATAGTGGACAGAGTGCTGGGCCTTGAGTCAGGAAGAGTCATCTTCCTGAGTTCAAATCTAGCTTCAGGCCTTTACTAGCTGTCTGTCCCTGGGCAAGTCACTTAATCCTGTTTGCTTCAGTTTTCTCATTTGTAAAATGAGCTGAATAAGAAAATGACAAACCATGCCAGTATCTTTGCCAGGAAAACCCCTGTGGGGTCATGAAGACTCAGACACAACTGAAAAACAACTGAACAGCAAAATTAATTATTCTTTTAAAATTTGTTGGAATTCTCTTGTGAATCCATAAGGAGCAGGAATTTTGTTTTTTTTAGGGTTGAGTTATTTATGATCTCTTTCTGGTCTGTCAGTTTGGGTATCTTATATTTCTGAAGGTATTTTTCTGTTTCTTTTATGTTTTCAGTTTTATTAGCATAAGAGGTGCTATTTTCTTATGATTTAATCTTGCTCATTTGATATTTTATTGATTTTCTTCCCTCTTTTTAATCAGATTAGCTGAAAGTCAATCGACTTTATTAGTCTTTTCAAAACACTAGCTTTATTGTATTTATCAAATTTCTATAGTTTTTGGGGGTGAGAATGGAGGAGGTTCCAGTTTAACTATTGTTCGTAATTTTTCAATATGACTCAGAAAATATTGGCATGAGAGTACACTCCCACCTCACCATGTCTTGGAGGTGGGGGATCTTTAGGTGTTGTCTGTTGCACATGTTTTTGGACTTTTAAAATTATTGAACATTTGTACTGATTTTTTTCGTTTTTTTTTTTCTTTTAAAAAAACCGGTATGGGATGTGATATACTTTCAGGTAGGGGAAAGGATATTGAGGAAAACTATGATTTTTGAAAAAAATCCATTAAAAGCAAATAAATTTTGTCAAACGATATAGAAGTTTGGCCCCAAAGAGATGTGGGAAGATAGCTCTACCTGCTCCTTTGCAGAGGTGTGGAACAGTACATATAGTGAGATTTTTTTTTTTAGGGTATCAATTGCTTTTGATGAATTTTTTTCACTTTAAAAATTTGTTATAAGACTGACTCTTTGGGAAGAGGGAAAACTAGAATGGAGTGAGAAATGTAAGCAATGTAAAAACAAAAGATAATTCATAAGGATTTGTTTTTTGAAAAATGAAACCCGCCCCCCCGTTGAAAATATGACCACAAGGTGGTGCTAATAACCAATTCAAAAAAAAGATTAAAGTGGGTAGCTCCTGCTCAACCTCTCTTGCATTATTGTCTTGCCAAACAACTAGGTTGACTTTTCTTTGATGCTTTAAAGCAGTGGTTAAGATTTGATTTTTTTCATTTGCATATGGTTCTTCAGGAAATAGTAGCTAAAAAGTTTTTTTGATAATGGTTAACATGCCACTGTTTTTCTCAAGGGTCATCATAGTAATCCAGAGTTAACTATATAATGTATATAGATATAGAGTAGATTGCAGTTTTCTAAGCCATAATCAGTTTATTAAAATTCCATTTATACACATGCATTAGGAACTTTTATATGCCTATGTATAGTATCTGGTACATTTTAGATATTTAATAAATTTTGTTGATGATACTATGTATTAGTTCAGATGATCCTTAACTTTATCATTGTGAATTCCCTCCACTAATAAAGATTTCAAATTTTGCTTCCCACATCTCCAGTGCCCGTGCTTCATTAGATTCATTCCTGTGGCCCCAAAATTCATTATTTAGTGACCAACTTTATGATAACACTCTTTCAACCTAGGCTGGTTCTAGACTAATAGACATATTAATTTTACTCTAATGCTGTACCCAGATTGATGCTGCTCAACCTCAGGACCTGTCAGAAATGAAACATTAGAGGAGGACTTTAGTGGAGTTGTATATGCTTGTTTATCTTATAAAAGCCTCTCTCTGGTGCTTGTCTATTTCTTAAGTGTGTTGGGGGTGAGTGGTTAAATGATCACATCAGATTTAAATTTAATGTTTGTAAATTATAAAGAATTAGAGAATTAAACATTTTTTTCTCATTTGATTAATAGGTAAAAAGTCAGCTGCTCCTCAGAAATTATAATTGGTGAATCTATCAAAACATTTTGTATTTTTCTTTCCGATGTTTTCTGCTTTTTTTTTTTTTTTGACTTGTACTTTAGGATTCTCATACAGATTTGAAATTTTGGAGTCATCTTTAACTCTTGACTCTCTCTCTCTTTCTCTCTCCCCCTTCTGCCCACCCCCCCCCCCCCACTCCCCCAGTGTCCAGGCAGTTGCTAAGGCTTGTTGACTCTGCCTTCTCTCACATTTAGCCCCTTTCCTTCACTTACCACTCTTGTTCAGGTCCTTATTGTTTCACTTATATTATTACCCTAGGCTCTTAATCTGTCTCTCTGCCTTGAATTTCTCCTCCATGTAGCAGCTGCCCAATTGATATTCTTAAAACATAGGGCTGACCACATCACTTCCCTACTTGGGAAGTCTTATGGCCTCTCTGTGATCCCCTAGTTTTGTATTTTAAAAAGTCTTTCACAATTTGGTTACATTTTATCTTTTCAGACTAATTTTATATTATTCCCCCTCATACTTTCTATGTACCAGCCAAACTGGCCTACTTGCTATTCTAGGATATTCTGTCTCCTACCATAGTGTCTTTGTACAGGCTGCTACTCAAGACCGAAATGTTTTCCTTTTTTGTCATCTCTAGTACCCTTCAAGGCATAGCTCTTTGACAAATACCTTGGCTCTGAATCTTCACACATAACCCCCCGGCCCCCACCTCCACCAGCCATGCCCCCGCTATTATGCTCCTTTTATCCTGAAACTATTTTGTATTTAATAAGCATCTCCCCAAAGAAAAATATGAGAAGAATATCTCTCTCTACTTTTGCAGAGGTGTTCCATGGGTAACAGTGTGGTTTTTTTTCCTCTTCCTCTCTTTTCTTAAGACAGTTTTATGGGTAGAGAAGGAGAAAGGGTATAGGGGAAATTTAGGCAATGTGAAAACAAAAGCTATCAATAAAAACTCATTTTAAAATATTGTGTTCTTAGTATAATTCTAGCACTATTTGCAATAAAACAGAAAATATTATCTTAGGTTCTTTTTGCCACGGATATATTTGGAATGTGATCTTTAAGATATAGTGTAGAATTTCATCTTTGTCTTGCCATGATTAGATTTCAGAAATTAATTTTGTATATTCCCTTGCACTATACTGTTGGTAAATGGGAAAATAGAGTGAGTAGTGTGAGTTCTCAGGATAGAATCTATAAACTTATCTGGAGTAGCTGTTTTTGAAACTTATCTCCACCTCATTTAACTTAAACTAATTTCTAAGAAAGATAAAATTCTGTATGTACTAATGGCTATCATTGGCTTTCTGTCTGATAGACTGAGGAACTGATCAAAGCCCTGCAGGATTTGGAAAATGCTGCATCAGGCGATGCCACTGTGAGGCAGAAAATTGCTTCACTACCACAAGAAGTCCAAGATGTTTCACTTCTAGAGAAAATTACAGGTGAGACCTTTGGGTCCAAGGTAAAAGAGGGGAAAAATATCTGCTATACACTGAATTGTAAGATCTGCTTATTGCTGAAGGTTTAAGCTTTCGTACTATGTTGGACAGAAGGCATATTTGTTTGTTGTCAAAGGCATATAGTCATAGCTCGTGTAATGAAATCTGAATTTCTGTTTGTGTAGTGCCAAAATGTGGGTTGATTGCTACAGAAATACGATTGTGAGGCATCCTAAATCATCTGTTGGAATGTAGAGTATATCATGATTCCTTTTAGTTTTTAATAATACTGCTTCCTTGCATGTATGTAGTTCTAATGAGAGACAGTGTGGTATAGTGGTTAGGAAGCAATCCTCAGGTCAAGAAAATCTGGATTTAAGTCCTGCCTCTGACACAAACTGTTTGTGACCCTGGGCATTTGAGGTCCCCAGACCTCTCTATAAGACTAGAAACTGCGAAACAGTTGCTGATCTGCCTTAATAGAGGGAATTTCCTCACCAGAAATTTCCTACATCAGTGAAATGACACTGGAGCTCCAACCCCCCTACCCCAAAGAGTAAATATCTGGCATTATTTGAAGAAGGAAAAATAAGGCAACATAAATAGAAATATGTTGAACATAGTAGAGAAAAGGAATAATTCTTTTTAGTTTAAACTTTAAAACCAAAGTCATTGTCTATTTAGTTTGGATGTTAGCCTTCCCATAGTGCTTTTACAAAATAGAGAATTTAGGTATCCTTTTGTCAGATTCCCACTCCAGAGCTCTTTCACCTCAGGTAACTCAGAAATAGTTTTTGTAGATGATGGTGGACTTCCAAGTTATAACTGTTTCATTGTTTTCCTCTGAGTCCAGGTCTATTCTTGTGTTTGAAAAAAAGACTATGTACAGTAGGCAGAAGTCTTTTGACCATCCCTGTCTCCATTCCACCTGCCCTTCCATACTTCTTCCCCTGCCCAATCATCTCAGCCATGCCTGTGTGATTTGTAGGTTGTCTCAATTTTTTTTTCGGTCACATTTGTGCTTAGACAAAGAGGCAGCTGAACGTCTTTCAAAGACAGTGGATGAAGCATGTTTGTTACTAGCAGAATATAACGGGCGACTGGCAGCAGAACTCGAAGACCGGCGCCAGCTGGCACGCATGTTGGTGGAATATACCCAGAACCAGAAAGATGTTTTAACAGAGAAGGAGAAAAAACTAGAAGTAAGTACTATCCAAAGTGAGCCAGAATCCCTCAGTTCCCCTCCTTGTAGTTCACACTGCTCAGTGGGTATGATCCTTGAAACAGCCCTTTATATTTAAAAAAAAAAATATGAGACGGGGAAATTCTGTTAGGTATCGTAGTTGTTTGAACCTTCTTATAAATATTGGTCATATTTCCTTACAGCCAGGAAAGAACAGGTCTTAGATTTCAGGAGAGAAACTTCATGAACTCCCAGTCTTGGTATTTTAGAGCCTAATCTCTAACATACCAGTTTCAATTCAGGTAAAATATTTGTTGCCTGAGATACAGGCCTCAGGAATGGCATTGAAATAGAAGGATGTAATCAGACAGAAGTTGGAGAGTGCCCACAAGTATCTTTAGTCATTTCCAAAGTTAGTTCTGAGTGTAATATACAGTGGACCTTCAAGGCCCTGTGTGATGTTAATTCAGGAATTTCAGTTGTCATTCTATGAAGTTTAATCCTTATTCTCATATCCCTGTTAGGTTTCCATCAACAGGGAGGGGAAGTAAGGATTGTTCTCCTCCAACACTTAGGAGAAGCCACATCATACGTAGTCTTTTCATAGAAGACTGGGAACGCTTGTCCTTGGGTAGCCTAGCACACAGACGCCTGCTGTTACCTCCGCTCCAACAGTGCACTTGATTGTAGGAAGATAATCATTCAACAAATATCTAAGTACCGGTGTACTGGGCTAGATGCTAGGAAAATTCTACAGATAATTAAGACACCCTTCTTGTCCGCATGGAGCTTATAGTCTGTGGAAAAGTACTATCCCCTGTGGCTACTGGAGAGTACTGACCATGAATTTATCTTAAACTTTATAGTTTTGTATATGTAGCCCAAAGAGATGATATAAAGAGAGCAGAGGAAATTTTCCTCTGCCTCAACTCAGAAAACATAAATTCTGTGGCATAGAGAGAAAAGAAGTTAAGTCTTCAGGCTTTCAAAGGTGAGATGATTAAGATTAAGTGAGTTTGCGTTTCAGCACTGTCATCTGACTGTGTAGTATAAAACGAATAATGTGCATGTTGTACATTATCCTTACCTGCAGTGATGATGGGAGTAATTATGAATAGTGCTGGTAAGAACTTCATGTTCATAGCCAGCTTGAACCTGGAAGATGTGAAACGGCTGTAAAAATAGCATCATTTTGACTAGAAATCAGCAATGACCAGAAGTCCTAGAGGGAGTTGCACAGGCAATACCAGACGGTCATTTATCTGAAATGTTCATCTTTCACTGAGGAAGCATTTTCAGCACTGTGCCCCGGGACTAATAAGGGAATGTAATTAATGATTCTGGTTGTAAGTCACTATGCCATCTGTTGAACTGCCCCTTGGCGACACATTAAGGGCTTTCTCTGAACTGTCAGACATTGATTATCATGAGCAGCTGTTGTTGGGTGGAATGTGGCAAGCTATCATAAAGGACAGCATCTTTGAGAAGAGATTGGGTTGGTAGGGCCGGTTAACTCTTTGTTATGTTTTCCATTTCCCCCTTGGTACCCACTTAAATTTTTCAGGTGATCATTCCATTTTCCATAGAGCAGTGGCTTGATAAATACCATCACATTTGACAATCTCTGGAGAACTTTATAGGTCCCATTCCAACACTGACCTTGGGATTAGGATGAAATTGAACAAAGAATGCAAAAGGATTCTGTTTAAAAGTCCACAAGCTGTCAGCCTCAGGAATTCCCCCTAAATGCTCTCTAGCAGCTACTTAATATTAAATATTTTTCTAGGTTTGTTGTAGTAAAAATAGAAATTATTAGGTATATTAAAAAGTGCAGCTTTTAATTAGTTTTATCCTTGTCAAGCAACCTCATCTCTGCAATTTTAATTCCACCTTATGTCTTAAGGGTCTGTTGCATTTTTATGGAGATTGTTAGGATTGTGAGGTGTGTATTAGGTTCTTCCATCCTTAGGACATTTCTCTCCCCCAAAGAAAAAAAACCCTCTTTGCCATTAAGTAGGGAAAGAAAAATTCTCATATTGAGTGCTTTCCCCTGAGTAGTTTGTGCTAGCTAATCTTTATCACTGTCCGAGGCTTACTGATCAGAACCTAACCAGTTTTCCTTGTTGCACTGGAGGGGCATACATAGATTGAAGACGACTTCTTGTCATGACCAGATCTATATTAGAACTTTGGAAATTTTGAATCAAAATGCTGTTTGAAATGTATATTTTCACACTTTTCTTATATGGGGAAAAATAATTTTCTCTGTGAGAAGTTCATTTGTGCTTTCCCAAAGTGCCAGAGAAGAGTTTGCATTTTTGTTACTATGTAAGCAACAATTTAAGGTTAAATATTTAATTCTGAATGACATTCCTTTTGCCTCCTGGTGAGTATCTGCACTATTGACTCAGAAAATCACAAATTAGCATTGTCTGTATTATTTTCATTTTTTTTGCTAAACATTTTCCATTTCCATTTTAATCTGGGTCATTTGTACTAACTGAATTTGATTTCTCTGCTTTAGGATATGCAGAATTTGAAGGGGGTGGGATAGAGGTGGGCACTAGTTTGTTCTTTAAGGTTAAAGGAAGAAAAGTATAGACTCCTTTATGTAAGTATAGAGCAGATGAAACTAGTTAAATCTAGAAATGATTAATCCATGTCTAGGGAATAAAAGCTTCTACTATCTATAAATAATGAAGTTTTTATTTAATTAGTTCATTTAGTATTCACTTATTATCTGTCTTTGGCAAATGCTCAAACTAGCTATATTTACTTCAGGTGACGGAATATTTAGTTTATAGTTATAACTAAGGATATATTGAAATAATACTTTTCAGAGCACTGAAAATTTCTATGAATGGCGATATGAAAATGGTTGTTGGTATTATAAAGGATGATAAAACAATAAACTTCATCTTATTTACGTAAAGAATTGTCATGATTGGGTATAACAAAAAAACAGAAATTAGTATCCATGAGGTAGTGTGTTCAGTATCTATCTCCATATTATTAGGAAGATTTGGGAATAAGAGAAAGACGTAACAAATGGAAATCAGTACTTAGAGATCTGTTATATCCTCATTAAACGATTTCTGAGGGACCATAGGATTCAAAGTGTTGTGTGCTATAGAAATAGTGACCATATTTCCCTAACCAAAGTATAAGAACCTTGGGCAAAAAACATTCCTTTTGCAAAACTTCAGTCAAAGTGTACTTTCTTTTTTTAAAATCCTAGACATGTGTTCTCCTTCAGCCATCTGTACCCTGTAGGGAAGCAGAGGACATTATTCAGTTCCGTCTCTGCTACCATTTTGCTGTATGGCTTTGGGAAAATCACTTCCTCTCTTAGGTCCTCAGTTTCCCCATTGTAAAAGGCGGGAGGACTAGATCAATTCACAGGTCTCTTTCAGGCTATAACATTCTATGAGTTTATTAGTAATTAGAGCTACTGGTTGGAGATAACTTCTGTAAAGAGCAAGAATTAAGAGATTGCAGAGAAAAATAGATTCCTGTTCTTATGGAACTTGTAGCTTGATTAAGGCACTTGAGAATGAAGCTAGAGATTAAATGATTATGCTTGTCACAGAGTGAGCTTAGACACATTACTTGGACTGTAGTTTTATGTAGAAGACTTTTATGTAATACAATCTAGACTGAGCATCATAGACTTTTGGAAATCATCTCTCAATGCCTCTTTTTTTTTTTAAACAAGAAGAAACTAAAGTCTACAGAAGAATAACTTACTCCCAAGGTCACGTAATGAGTTAGGGGCAGAGCTAGGACTAGAATTAAGGTTCTCCTAATTCTCTGTTTAGTACAGTGTATTTTAACAGAGGAAGACAAAAGTAGGTAGACAGCATCATTGTGCACAGAATAGCTTCCAAAGTTAAAATCACTTAAATAGGCTAAGGAATCTTGTTGTAGAAAAACTATAGCTTGTTTAGAAGAATATATTGGTTAAAGGTGGAAACATGCCAACAGACTGACTTTTCTATTTTCTTTGGTGTGAAACTTATTGTGTTCTCTTGTGCTGTTGGGAGGTGAGAAATTGCTTCATTGGAACCTGAAGCTGTTTTCTTTTCTCCCCAGCATGGCACTCCCCATGACTATAATGACTATCCAGGGGCATAGCCTTTTGATTCAGAAAACACAGCAGGGAAAGGGAAAATGACTTAGAATCTAGCCTTTCTGTGTGACTCTCTGCCTTTAGTTTTGTTATAATAACTTGAGAAATTCTTTGGCCACAGATGAGGGACACTAAACTAGACTGATACCATTCTGTTGTTTTTGGCAACCTTTTCTGCTTCTCTGCAGGGTGCAGATGGCTAGAAGCTTTCATTAGAATAACTGTACTTAGAGTAGATAAGAGAGTTCTTTTTTGTTAATTTGGGAGTAGACTATCCCCTTAACAAGAGTAAGCAACCTTCAAACTGAATACAGTCAGTAGGATTAAGCTGGTGGGTACATAAATAGAAAAGGCATAAAAGGGAAGGGAATAGAAAGATTAAAGTAATGAATTTAGAGGGGAAGTGAAGAAGGAAAAAAGGCACATGACAGTAATACCACCTTGCATTCATATGTAGCCTCATACATTTCAGAGTATTTTACATACATTGTCTCATTTAATCTCCAAAACAGCAGTAGTCAGGGAAGCTGTGATGTAGGTTAGTTGAGACTTAGTAACTTGTGGGTCACTGGTTAAGCTTGGGATTGTTGCTTTCCAGTTGTTCCAGTTTGTATAACTCTTTGACCCCATTTGGGGTTTTCTTTACGAAGATATTGGAGTGATTTGCCATTTCATTCTGTATCTCATTTTATAGATGAGGAAACTGAGGCAGACAGGGTTGAGTGACTTGCCCAGGATCACACGGCTTGTAAGTGTCTGAGGTCAAATTTGAACTCAGGAAGATGAGTCTTCCTGCCTCCAGGCCCGGCACTCTATCTACCATATTTCCACATGTATAAGACACACCTAAATTTGGGGGCCCAGAATTTGAAAAAAATGTATTACATAAAGTTTTTGAACTCAAGTTTTATTCATCTGCTCATAGCTTTCAGGCATCTTTTGGGCAGGTCTGGAACGTGTACGCATGCTTAGTCCGTTCCATTTCATGAACCTGAAGCACCAATTGTGTCCTCTTTTGAAATCAGTAACTTCTTTTTCATCAGCAATTCTTCTTGCCTCGTGCTGAACCATCTTTGTGGACACAGGAATTCCAATTGCCCTTTGCTCTTCAATCCATGTCTTCAATTCTCTCTCTAAATCAGGCCATTTTACTGACTTGCCTCTCATGGCCTTCTTCTGTCGTGGCATTTTCAGTAGGGTTTCTTCTTCCTATAACCAGTCTTGGATTGTTTTCTCAGTTGGAGGAAAACCAAACTTACATTCAGCAGCACGATTTCCATTCACTTTTGCAAACTGGATCACTTTTAACTTGAATTCAGCACTATATGAAAATCTTTTCTGAGCCATTTCTGGGCAGAATGTGGCAAAACATAACCTAATATGCCGGTAACAAATGTGAAACGATGAGCGCAAAAAAGTGGGAAATGGCAAGTAAAAAATCTACAACAACGAGTGCAAAAACAAGCATGAAAAAGCAGGAAATGCAAGTTAAAAAAAATCTACAACCACTGTATAAAACGTACCCAGTTTTTAGACCCCAAATTTTTTGAAAAAGGGTGTGTCTTAACATGGAAAAATATGGTAACTGCCCTAAACTGGGATTAGAACCGAGATTTTCTTACTCCTAGTCTGGTGCTCTTTCTTCTAAGACACACTTCCATACCCTGGGGACCTTTGGAACATATTAATAAAAATTTCTTGATGTGGCTTGAGGACAAGCAAACATATGTTCCTCCCTTTCGTCATGATCCTATCCAAAATCCCATGCTTGAATCTTCTTTTTAGAAATAAAGAAATTTATTGCTGTGGTGTGGAGAATACAGAGATGCCTGAATTACAAATCAGTAGAAATAGTGTTGAACCAGATCATCATCAGTCTGTTACTACAGCCTAATGATAAGTAAAATGTATTTCTTGAAACCTTTAGATATTCATTATGCGCTCAGCTTTGTCATCTCTATTCTGAGATGGAACCAATTTTTTTTTAAATATTCTCTACATTTGCAGTCCTTTTTTGATGGAATAATGCAGGGTTCCTTTACATTTCCATCATAGAAACTTATTCTTTTGGATAATGTGGGGATTTGTGGAAAATTCAAAACTTGTAACAGATTTGGAAGCATTTTGTCCTGTTGTTTGAATTTCTTCCATTCTTTTGAGCTATTGACATTTTGAATCTATATGATTTAAATGTTTTGCAGAAATGAGTTGATTAGGAAATCTTATCTTTAATGTTAGTCTGAGAACTGAACATGCTACTATTACCATGTCATGGGTCTTGCAAGTTGGTAAGGCCAGACTCATAATTAGAATAATGCTTGGGGCGTGGGGGTGGGCAGGGATTTCTCCATACCTTTAGAAATTTTTTAGGCTTTCTACTTAAACAAAGATGCTACATTTTGATACAGCTTTAACGACCATGATATTTCAAGGCAAACTCTGTGATAATTTTCATTAGGTAAAGGTGGCAAAACCTTGGGAGTTCTTTCAGAACATGATGCTGACCTCTAACTATAGGTACTGTTCTAAGTGTCCCAATTATAGCCTCATTTCTCGGAACAGCTCTACTTCAGCCAATGTTTATGTAACACCAGTCGATCGTTATTCGTAAATACGTCTACTTGTTAAGGCAAAACAGTATCTGTGTTTCCTGTCATAATTTGCCTACTAAAATATTTGACCATAGTCATCAACATCCTTGTGACACAAGGAAGAACTGTAGGTTTCCCTCAGCATGCCTCTTCAAATATCAGGGTCTTATAAAGAGTCTCTGCCATTTTCATAAGTCACCTTAAGACATCTAGGAATTCACTGAGTAAATGTGTAAACTATACATTCTAATTTCTAGATAAAACTTGCTTTACAAATGGGTAAATAGTGAAGAACAGCTTGAATTAGATGAATAGGCTCATTTTCTAGGTTTTAAATTATCTTGTTATATGAATTGTCTTGGAAAACAGCAAATATCATAATATCATTAAGGTGGCTAGGTGGTGCAGTGGATAGAGTGACTGGCCTGGAATCAGGAAGACCTGATTTTTTTTAATTATTTTTTTATTAAAATTAGTTAATTTATTTTAGTTTTCAACATTCGCTTCCATAAGATTTTGAGTTTTAAATTTTCTCCTGCTCCGTTTCCTCCCCCCTCCCCAAGATGGTGTGCAATCTGATATAGGCTCCACTTACACATTCATATTAAACATTTTAACATTAGTCATGATGTAGAGAAGAATGAGAACTAATGGGAGGAACCACAAGAAAGAATAAACAAAACAACTGGAAAAAAGGAGAGCAAATAGCATGCTTTCATCTGCATTCAGACTCCAAAGTTCTTTCTCTGGATGTGAATAGCATTTTCCATCATGAGTCTTTTAGATCTGTCTTTGAACGTTGCATTGATGAGAAGAGCTGAGTCTATCAAAGTCAGTCATCTTACAATATTGCTGTTACTGTGTACAGTGTTCTCCTGGTTCTGCTTATTTCACCCAGCATTAGTTAATATAAGTCTTTCCAGGTTATTATGAAGTCCTCCTGCTCATCATTTCTTATAGCACAATACCACAACTTGTTCAGCCATTCCTCAATTGATGGACATCCCCTCAATTTCTAGTGCTTGGCCACCACAAAGAGAGCTGCTATAAATATTTTTTGTACATGTGGGTCCTTTTCACATTTCTATGATCTCTTTGGGACACAGACCTAGAAGTGGTATTGCTGGCTCAAAGGGTGTGCACAGTTTTATAGCCCTTTGGGCATAGTTCCAAATTGCTCTCCAGAATGGTTGGATCAATTCACAACTCTGCCAACAGTGAATTAGTGTTCTAACTTTCTCACATCTTCTCCAACATTTATCATTTTCCTGTTTTGTCATGTTAGCCAATCTGGTAGGTGTGATGTGGTACCTCAGAGCTATTTCGATTTGCATCTCTCTAATCAGTAGTGATTTAGAACATTTTTTCATGTGACTATAGATGGCTTTAATTTCAGGAAGACTTGATTTCAGATCTAGTCTGAGACACTAGCTGTATTTCTGGGCAAGTCACTTAAGCTTGTTTGCCTCAATTTCCTCATCTGTTAAATGGGTTGGAGAAGGAAATGGCAAACCACTCCAGTATCTGTGTCAAGAACACCCCAAATGGTTTCATGAAGTTTTAGACACAACTAAAACAACTTAAACAAGAACAGCAAAAATATCATGGTACTAACTTAAGTATGACTTTCTGAATAGGATTCACCTTACAGAATATGAATTTGAGCAGTAGTATAGCTTTAATTGATGAGAGGCTATGTGGTGGTAGTGGCTGGAGATACTGGTCTTGGAGTTAGGAAGACCTGGGTTCAAGTTCTGCCTGTGATGCATACTAGCTCTGTGATCATGGGTAAATTATCTAATTTCTTAATGTAAGTATTTAAATTAGATTGAAGGACTAGTGTAGATGCTTTAAAGTTTATTGGTTGGTATTGAGGGGGTTAGATTGACACCTTGGAAATGAATTCTTAGGTACATTGGTAGTATACTGTATGCAGAAGTGTTTTGACTAAACTGTATCATCTTGTGGTATAAGTAGTAACCATTCCACGTTAGGTACTTCTTCCATCTTTGTTCTCATTCTGGATGTTATAATATTCTGAGTACAAAAATAGCTAAATCTTTGTGGACACATCAGTTTTTAGAACAATTCTTCAAAATTTCAAGAAACAGAGCCATATTAGATGTATGTTTTTTAAAAGAAGAATATTTAAATGTAGCCTGGTTCCTCTTTGTGGCTTCCTTTGCATCATTATGCTTTCGTTTTGTTCATATTGTCTCTGCTGGTAGGCATATGCCAAGAATCACTCTGGAATGCAGTAATTTTTTTCCCTATGCAAATGATTTGCTAACCACTTTCACATTATGTGAAGTTTTCTCTCTGCAAGCCAGTTGAGATTATGTGAGTGTTTCGAGGATGGAGAAAGAAAAAGGTTGTATAGTGTAACTTTTTCCTTTTTTGAAAATATCTTAGTAACATTAGCCATGTTACATGTTACTTTTGATCCCAATAAACTGCAACATCACCATATTATTTGGGGAAGGAATAACTAAATCAATAAATATTCATGAAGTGCTTACTATGTGCCTGGCACAGTGCTAAGTGCTGGAGATACAAAAAGATGCAAAAGACAGTCCCTCTCCTAGGAGTTTACAGTCTAATGGGGGAGACAAACAGGCAAACAAATATCTACAAAGCAGGCCATAAGCATTTATTAACTGTCCACGATGTGCCAGGCACTGTGCTAAATACTTTACAAATATTATTTCATTAGAGAAAGTTAGGTTGCAGATAGGATCCTACTAGACATCATCTCAGACTCATAATGAATAATAGTCATTAGGGTTAGTTTGGTTTTTAGGCTAGCTGATCTTTACTTAATTTCTATAGTGTGTGCCTTTTTGTTTGGGGGAAGGAAATTGATTGTAGAAGGAACACAACTTGACAGTTAGTATACCTGAGTTTTAATGTAATTTAATTTAAATCTTGGGAACTTCGAAGAAAGAAGTTAGGACCAGAATGTAAAAATTAACAGGAAAGGAGAATTTCCTTCAGTGTAATGAAGAAACTACCTAATACTATCGAGAGCTGTTCAGCAGCAATAGGGTATGTCTTTAAGTAGTAAGCTTTTAGTTCCTGGAGGTCTTCAGTTAAAGGCTGGAGGTCTAGTTTTATGAGATGTGGTAGAGGAGTTTTCTTTGCACATGAGTATTTATATAGTAGAGGAGTTTTCTTTACACATGGGCATTTTTGAATGTCTTTACTTTTATTTACTTATATAAGCTTCTTGAGATCAGACATGATTTCACTAATGTTTGTGGTTATGGGCTACTAATTTAATGCTTGGCACATACTGGGATCTCGTAAGTGCTTATTAATTTCTTGCTCACCTGGAGATGTATCTCAAAATCATTAAGGGATTAACTTACATTCCTTACTAAAAAACCATTTTTTTCTTTCTTAACTAATAAGTTAATGAGCTTTGTTTAATTTCTAGTAACAAATGCAAGCATTCATATATATGAAAAAGAACCAAAGAACAGTACAATCAAGAAAACAACAACAAACTAAAATATACTTTCAAACAAAGCCAATCAGTAGAAAATTGGAATATAAACAAAATCCCCCAAGACTCCACAAAACCCCCCGAAGATTTTTTTTTAATTTATTTATTTATTTTTAGTTTACCACACGTGGTTCTACATAATTTTGAGTTCCAGATTTTCTCCCCTCCCTCCCCAAGATGGCATGGAATCTCATATAACTATCACATATACCTTCGCATTGAATTAATTTATACACTAGTCAAGTTGTGGAGAAGAATTATGACCAATGGAATGAATCATGAGAAAGAAGAAACAGAACCAAAAAAAAAAACAAAACAAAAACAAAAGAGAAGCAAAAAAGGCGAGCATGTAGTGCGCCTCAATCTATATTCAAACTTCACAGTTCTTTCTCTGGATGAAGATAGCATTCTCCATCGTGAGTCCCCTGGAGTTGTCCTTGCACCTTAGGTTGCTGAGAAGAGCGAAGTATGTCAGGGTTGGTCCTCACAGAATCCATATATCTGTGGCTGTGCACAACGTTCTCCTGGCTCTGCTCCGCTCACTCAGCATTATGTCGTGTAGGTTTTTCCAGGTTGTTATGAAGTCTGCATCATCCCCATTTCTTATGGCACAGTAGTATTCCATCACCTTCATATACGACAGCTTGTTCAGCCATTCCCCAATCGATGGGCATCCCTTTGATTTCCAATTCTTGGCTACCACAAAAAGAGCCGCTATAAATATCCTTGTACATATGGGTCCTTTTCCTGCTTGTGTGATTTCTTTGGGATACAACCCTAGAAGTGGTATTGCTGGGTCAAAGGGTATGAACATTTCTATAGCCCTTTGGGCATAGTTCCAAACTGCTCTCCAAAATGGCTGGATCAGCTCACAACTCCACCAGCAATGCAACAATGTTCCAATTTCCCCACATCCTTTCCAGCATTTATCATTTTCCTGTTTTGTTATTTTAGCCAATCTGATAGGAGAGATGTGGTATCTAAGAGTTGTTTTGATTTGCATTTCTCTAATCAGTAGTGATCCAGAGCATTTTTTCATATGCCTATAGATAGCTCTAATTTCTTCCTCTGAAAACTGCCTGTTCATATCCTTTGACCGTTTCTCAATTGGGGACCCCCCGAAGATTTAAGCATTATGAATGATTGTATTTATTGTATGTATTTCATTATAATGCAGCTGTACTCCTTACCTGTTAACTGATAAAGGAAATAAAGATCATGTGCATTAGCTTTTGTAAGTATTTACAATAAGTTTCATAATAGTTTTATCTCCTTTCACATGTATGTTGTACTTTTGGTTCTCCATCACTTGATATGTTTCTTTTGGCTTTATATTTTTAAAGGCAGCTAGGTAGTGTAGTAGATAGAGTGCTCGGCCTAGAGTCAGAAAGACTCAAGTTCAAATACAGTCTCAGTTACTTGTTAGCTGTGTGACCTCGGGCAAGTCACTAAATTTGTATTTACTTCAGTTGTCTCAACTATAAAATGGGGATAATAACAGCACCTATCTCCTAGAGTTGTTGTGAGATTGAAATGAAATGATAGAGTGCTTACCACTGTGCTCTCTCTGTAAATGTTCATTCCCTTCTCTTCTCCCATTTTCCTTCATATTTGTCATCATCCATTATGATGCATGTTAGAATGTATTCTTTTATATTCATATGTCACAATTTATTTAGTCCTCCCATTATAGGGCACATAGTTTTGAGTTTTTCCTATTAAAAATAGTACTTCTGTGAATTTCCTATGGCTCCTGTCTTCTTGTTGACATTTTATACCATCTTTGCCAGTTTGGAGTTTGGGTGATATCTCAGAGTTATTTTTCCATTTATCTTAAAATAAGTGATTTTGGACATCTTTTCAAGTGATTGTTGACAACAACTTCTTTTGAGAATTGTTTCTTTATAGCCTTTGACTAATTACCCATTGGAAAATGGATTTTATCAATGTCTGTCAGTTCCTTAGATTTTTATCTGATGTTTGTGCGGTTGCATGATTAGCAAGTATTTACTAGAGTCTTCTGTGTGCAGAGGCATGATGGGGGGTGCTAGGAGAATACGAAGAAACCTCCCATAAGGAGCTTATATTCTAGTAGGGGAAAACAACATATACACATGTAAGTAAATGAGGGATTTTTTTCAGGGTGTAACCAGCTAGGTGGATCCAAAAAAGCCTAATTTGAAGAAAGCTAGGAACTCTGTTGGAGAAAAGATGAATAGGGAGTATAGACTAGGTATAAGAGCCAATGAAAAGGTATGAGGACAGGAGAGGGATTGCCATGTAAATAACAGCAAGTTATCCATTTTGGCTGGAAAACAGAGTACGTATAATAAAACTAGAAAGGTTGGATCCAAAGGCTTAGAGGTAAAAGGGACCTTAGAAGCCATTGAGTCAAACTTTTCCTCATTTTACAGAAAGGGAAACTGAGGCACAGAGAGCTTAAATTATTTACTCCAATGTCACAAAGCTACTAATTGTCTGTTTCAGGATTTGAACTCAGATCTTCCTAAATCCCAAATCCAGTGCTTTATCCATTACACTCCACCTAGCTACTTTGAGACTGGAGCCATAATGTGAAGAGTTTTAAATGCCAAATAAAGGAGTTTGTATCAGCTCCTAGAGGCAATAGGGAGTTATAGGAAATTTTTGAGCAGAGGAGTGGCATGGTCAGTCCTATATTTTAGGAATATCACTTTGGTATCTTTCTGAGAGGTGGTTTGGAGAAAGGAGAGAACAAAGGCTGTAAAGAGCCTTTTGTCATACTTCTGTCAAGAGGTTGATAAGGGCCTGAATTAGGCTAATGACCGAGGGAGTAGAGAGGAGGGAACAAATGAGAGAGATGTTATGGAGTTGGAATTGACAGGATTTGGCAACAGATTGGATAATGGGGGTTAAAGGAGTATTACAAAAACCTGAGTGACTAGAAGGAAGACAGTGCTGTTGACAGAATGGGGAAGTTAGGAAAAGGGATGGATTTAGGAGAAAAGGTAATGAATCATGTTTTGAACATATTAAGTTTTGAGATGTCTGTGGAATATCATTTGAAAGGCTTACAGGTAGTTGGTGATGTGAGACTGGAGCTCAGGAGAAAGACTAGGGCCAAATAAAAAGATAGAGATAAGTGAGCCACTGGGAACTGATGAGATCACTGAGAGAGACCGTAGAAAGAAAGGAGGACCCAGGATGGAGTATTGTGATGTACTTGAAGGTAGAGATAGGGCTGCCAAGGAGATTAAGAAGGAGCAGCCAGACAGGGAGGAGGAGAATTTAGAGAATAGTGTTATAAAAAGCCAGATCATTATTAAAGGAGAGAGAGTGGTTCATATCAGATGCAGCAAGAATGACAACTGAGAAAAAGGCCCTTGGGTTTACCAAGTGTAGGATCACTGGCAACCTTCTGGTGTCTTCCCTCTGTTGACTCTGTCTACTTTATCCTGTGTAGATCCTGTCTGCGTGTTGTTTCTTCCTTTAGACTGTGAACTTCTCGAGATCAGGGACTGTCATTTACCTTTTCTTTTTTTAATCCCCATAGCTTATTAGCACAGTGCCTGATGTTTAGAAGGTGCTTTGACTGACTAACTGATCTTGGGGTGTCAGTTACAGTTAAATGAAAATGTGAGAAGCCAGATTTCAAGGAATTAAGAAATGAGAGAGGAAAGGAAGTAGCATAAGGGAAGAGAACTTTTCATCAGCATCATAACTAGCATTTGTATATAGGTTTTTCAGATGTACAGAGTACTTTTCATATATTATTTCATTTAGTCTTCACACTATCCCCTGTGAAGTAGGTACAGTTATCATCCCCATCTTACATATGAGTAAACTGAGGCTAAGATTAGTAAGTGGCTTGCCCAGGGTTACACAGATAGTGTCCGAGGCGATTCAAGTCCAGTACTCCATCTAGTATGCCATGTATGCTGTTCAGGAGTTTGGCCCTAGAAGGGGATGGAGTGATGGTGATATCAAGTGACTTGGGGATGTTGGTGGATAGCAGGAAAGGGTCAAGGGAGAAAAGGAGGATAAAGATCAAGGAGACTGGAGGGTTTTTTAAAAAATTGTTTTTTCAATCACATTTATTTCTGAATATTCTCTTTCCTTTCTTTCCTCTCTTCCCTTCTTCCGTCTCACCCCTTTTTTTTAATAACAAGATTAATGGAGGAGTAAGAAAGTTTAGCAGGGGCAGCTAGGTGGCTCAGTGAGTAGAGCACACTGGCCCTGAGGTCAGGAGGACCTGAGTTCAAATGCAGCCTCAGACACTTGACACACTAGCTGTGTGACCTTGGGCAAGTCACTTAACCCCAATTGCCTGGTCGCCCCCCCCCCCCCCCCCCGCAAAGAAAGTTTAGCAAAACCAACCAATGCATTGACCCCACATTTGACAACATATATAGCATTCTGTACCCATAGTCCCCTAACTCTGCAGTGAAGGAAAGAGCTGCATTTTCTCTAAAGCTAAGTTTAGTCATATAGTTACATAGTATTTAGTTTCTTTTTGTTGTTTTTCTCTGTATGTTATTGAAGTCGTGTATAGTGTATCGTTAATTCATGTGTCTTCCCATGTTTTTCTGAACTCTTTATATTTGTCTTTTTTATGGCTAGTAATATTCTATTACATTCATATTGCTATTCTCTCTTCGTTCCTACTTTCTTCCATTATATCTTTTAAGATTTTAGACCTTTTGTTTTTCCTAAATGAATTTTATTATTATTTTTCCTAACTATAAAGTAACCTGTCAGTAATTTGATTTATATGCCACTAAATCTGCAAATTAATTTTTTATTATTGATATGTCTCAACCATGAAAATGAGTATCTCTTCAATTATTTAAGTATTTTTTTATTGTTTTAGAGAGTATTTTATGATATTGAAGTTTGGGGAGAGGGAGTATTTGCAAGGTCAATTTTCTAGAGAAGATGAGGAGATTGTGGGTGTAAGTAGAGGGATTGGTCTTGTTGAGGAAAAGGACAGAGATTATCTATCAGAAACTGCTGTAAAGGAACCCTGAATGTGAGATGAAATCAAGGATTTAAGGTGTAGAGTAGGAGAGAAAGGAAGTTCACAGCAAATAGCCTTTATTTTCTCAGTAAGAAAGATGCAAGGTTCTCTGCCGAGAGGGAAAGGGAAAGGGATGATGTAGGAGAACAGGGAGTTTGAAATAGCATGTATGGGGAGAGTGATAATCAGTTAGGAAAGAGTGTAGTAGATAGAATAATGGGCTTGGAATTAAGAAAGCATGGGTTCAAAATCCCATCCCAGACGTGTACTAGTTATGATACAAGTCACTTCACCTCTCACAGGATTGTTGTGAGAGTCAAATTTCTATAAAGTGCATTACTTAAAGTGCTATGTACGTGTTATTATTACTAATATTTTATATCATTTAATATAACAATTTTTCCATAGTCCTTTTTTTTTCTCTTTTTCTGGATACATTGCTTTTATTTGTATGGAAACTTTTTGTTTTTTTATAATAGAAATGATAAAATCATAAAATCTTTTATAATTGCCTCTATCACCATCTGATTAAGAATTTTTCTTCTATAAATTTCATTCTCTTAAAAAATATGACTTATATTTGAACTATTGATTCCTTTGGACTTTCGTAGCATGTGATATAAGAAGTTAGTTTAACTCCATTTGCACCAACTACTTGTTCCATTTTCCTGGTTTTTGTTACAGAATGAATACCTTCCTCAACAATTTGTGTTACTAGGTTCATCAAACACTACACTGCTTTTATGTATTTGGTTCTAAATCTTGCTTATCTAAACTGTTCTACCAAATGCCACCTCTATTTTTCTATAGTGCCAATATTTGGATAATTCACTTTAAATTTCACAAAACCTTTTGAATTTCCTACATGTGCCTATATACTTTAATAGACCCAAGAATACAAACAAAAATCAAAACAGTTCCTTCCCTTAAGGAGATTACTTTTTACTGGTTGGGTGGGATGAAACATGTATACAAATGAGTAAATGTAAGACAGTTTCAAGAGAGAGTGTTAACAACTAATGAAAAAAGGCTTGTATCCTTGAAGGACGCCAGGGGATTCTAAGAGGCAGAGGTGAGGATAGAGTGTGTTCCAGATATAGGGAACCATGTGGCAAAGATATGGAGATAGGATAATTACTGCTTTACTCTGTGTGTGTGTGTGTGTGTGTGTGTGTGTGTGTGTGTGTGTGTGTGTACAGACATACACACAGAGATATACATTTGGTCATATATACATACATGTATATATACCCACACATATATATACACACATACATATTAGGTCATATCCCCCTTCCTTTCTACTTTATTTCATTTTCTACCTTGATATTCTTGACTTTTTGTTTTTCTGTGTGAATTTTTAAATTTTCTCTAATTCTTTAAAGTATCCCATTGATATTTTGATAGAATATTAACTTAATTTGGATATTTTGTTAGATTATTTCCAAGATATTTTTAATAAATTCTGTTTTTTCAAATGACGTTTATTCATGTCTTTTTTTTTTATTGTTAGTAGTACTGACTTTCTAGCACTTAATTTTACTCTAGTATGCCTGCCTGGTTTGTCAGAATTGTTTTTTATGGGAACCATTTACTTTCAGTTTTTATTTCTCTACTTCTTTTTCTTTCCCACAAATACTGCCTGTTTTTATCATTCTGATCCAAAGCAGAAAGAATTGCAAAAATGTGTTATAACTCAGAGCATCACTCTGATAACCCATGCTTGATATGAAGAACACAGATCTTAAAATCAGTCATTCAGTGAAATGTGTAAGGAAGAGACATTTTGCTGTTGGAACTTTTAAAAAAATCACTCATTTTCTTATTGAAATCAAACACTTTAATTTGCTTGGCACTATATAAGGTGAGACATTGTAATAGTATTAGTACTTTTGTACTTTTAAAATATCCCTGTGCTTTTTGTATAAATATTTTTAAAGAATACAGAATTATCTGAGACAACTTTAATGTGTTATGTCATCATTTGGATTTAGAATCGCACTTGTATTGCTTCAACTTTTTAGCTTGTACAGTCTCAAAATTAACTTTTTTGTAAACTAATTTTGAAATGTGCATATTTCTTGGACCTTTGTCACCCTTTTCTGTTGGTTTTCTTCTGTTAAAACACATTGGTCCAGTCTTAAGATTGCACTACTACTTTGAAAGTAAGATCTTTAATTCAAAATCTCCAGCTTGTCACATTAGTATAGACACTTCATCATTAAGAAAGCCCTACTAAGGCGCTTTGTTGGCCCCATCTCAGATGGTGATGTCTGTTCGGTTTTATTCTTCCGATGAAACAATTGACTTGTTTCTAATGTCTTATTTAGCCAGATGTCAAACATTTCATTATTTTTATTCTTGTGAAATACCCTATGTAATTTAATTTATTATGGCTCTTACTAATGGAGCAGAGAAACAAAAAACACAGGAACTAGAGAGAACACTTTCTTTTCCTTCTATCTTCCCCAGCGTCTTGCTCAGCAGCTCCAGCTCTGCTGTGACACCCCAGAATGTATCATTTTGAAATGTCGCAGCTGCCACTAAGTCATGTGGGAGAAAGGAGCTGGCTGGTAGAGAAAGACGCAGGTCAGTGATGGTTTTTCATTTTGGCATGAAATTTTGAAAAGTGGAATTCTTATTTTATATAATTTTTGTTTTGTTTTGTTTTTTCTTTTTAGACCAGAGAGCGTTGAAAGTTAGGGTGTAATTTCTGGACTTAAAGTGTCCTGGATTGTCATAAATTAGCTGCTCTGGTGGCACAGTCATAGAATGGTTGTTTGAGGAACGTTCTTTAGGGAAGGTGTTGTGATATAGAGGAAATTCCTGTTCAGAAACAAGTTGGACTAAATGACCTGGAGGGAATCACTTTTTCTTTGGAGATATTTAGCAATAGAATGATTTGTTTTACAAAACAAACTTTTGCAGGCTACCTTTAAAGCAAAGCCTTCTTATGATCTGCTTTATGCTTAATACTTTTTTATTACTCTTAATTAGGGGTATTGGAGCAGTGGGTGACTTTTATATCCCATATGTGCTACAGCACAACTGGGTAAGGTGAAGAAGAGATGAGACTTAACTCTGGATAGTGTGTCTTTTGTCAAACTTAACCCTACCTTTAAATGTTTTTTTCCCTAATATTTTGTTTGTGCAAATGTTTTCCTGAGAGAAATAAAATGAATTTTGCAATGTGTGAATCTTGATTATTCTTTCTTTCCTGTACAAGTCTCTTGAAAAAGTGGTTCAAATTTTTTTTCATTTGAAAACGAAAGCTTTTAGAAAGGATCATTGTAAATGCCAGACCTTGTCTTTTCTAGATCTCTTCTACCAAAGCCCATCTACAACATGTCAAGTTAGTCTCTATCGTTCTAACCCAAAAAGGCAAAGTATGCATAGGCACTATTCCCTTCAATAAATATCCTTTGGGCTGTATGGGTTGGGTAGTCTGTATTCACATGCACTATATGCCAAACCAGCAGAGAGCAGAAGGGTGGTAGGTGGAGGGTCACATTTTTCCTTGTAGTTTAAGGGAGTTTTTGAGGTGAAGTTTCAAAGCAGTACTAGAAATATAAGTCCTAAAATTATCAGAAAATTAGATGTTGGTTCATAGTCTCCTGTTTTTTTAAAAATATCTTGCCCATAGAATTACCAAGGCAGTTTATCATGGCTCCTTTGGAGCCACATTGAAAGGTAGCAGCAGCAACTACTGATACAACTCTTATCTGTTTCTTTGCTCCCCGTGGTCATTGGAAAAGCTTGGTGTACTACCTCAGGTCTGATGACACAGTGTGCAAAGTGGAGGCCTGAAGAAAAAGGTTCTGTAAAACTTGTGTAAGTCACAAGAAAACAGGAGAGGGAAACTAGTGAGGATCATTCTACTTTGACTTATTTTGTTCTTACATTAGGAAGTAGACACAAGTAAAAAGGAAGATGAAAGAAACCTAAAAAAGCAATATTAACTGCCATGAGATGCATAAAGTATTAAAGAGAGATGTAAAAGGAGATGAGTAAGGTAGTGTTGTAGTGGCTTCGTGGTAGTATATAGAAACCATGTATGTGTTGAATTTCTGGAGTAGTCAGTATAGTGGTGAGTTACATTAGCTAAACGAAGGATTTGTTTGCTGTGACATACATGGTTGAGATAATGTAATTATGTAAAACATGTGACTTGATATATGATGAAATTGTGGAATATCTCCTTTTCCCCCTCCACCTTCCAAAGAAAAGAATAAAGGATAAGGACATCATTGTACAATGGAAAGAGCTCTGATCTTAGAATCAAAAGACCTGGGTTCGAGTCTAAGTTTAGATGCTCCCCAGATCTAATCCAAACCCAGCCAGAATTTAAGTACATTCTTTATGTCTGAGGTGTTATGTTAGGTGCTAGGGATAGAAAGACAAATTGAAAAACAGTTTTTGCCCTCAAGAAGCTTACATTCTAGTGAAGACACATATGCAAGTATCGGTAGATGCACGGCAATTTGAGGAGGGAGAGAACACTAACAAGAAGTGAAACAGCTGATCAGAACCCATAGCAAATCACAGCTTTGTGTCTTAATTTCTTCATCAATAAAGTGAGTATAACACACAACCTTCACAGGATTGTTGTGAAGAAGACACTTTGTAAAGCATAGAGTTATAGAAATGGAGGAAGCATTCTCACTAGAAGTTGTCTTTATGGTATCAGATTTTCTTAGTCCAGAAAAAAGCCCAGGCATAAGTTTTTTGAACTCTGTAGAACAATAGAGTGTTTTACACCACTCACCAAAGGAAAGGTTGATAAGCCTGAGTTTCATGCTTTAATTGTTCTTCATTTCTCTTCAGTCTTCTCCTCCCTTTTTTAAATTATGTAAAAAGTGATCAGAGCAGCCAGAGAAGACCTTCCCATGGCTTGACTAAGAATCAAAACAGGGACGACAGAGGAAGAGCCAAGAACTAGAATTATATTTGGGTTGCATTTTTGGTTATGCTCATTAGATGGTATGGTATAGTGGAAGGAGAACTGGATTACAAGTCAAATGCCTAGCTTCTACCTTTGCTTCTACCCATTAATACCATTTGACATTGGTCATGTTCATATAAACTTACTGAACTTTGTTTCCTCCCCGTAAAACAGACATCATAATAATTGCCATTTTCCTTCAGGGCTGTTGAGAATAATGAATGGTAAAGTATTTTGTAAATTCAAAAGTGCTATATACATGATTAGATCTGTCATTATTCTTGTGTTCGAGATCAGCTACCTTCTAGAAGTCCTGTAGCAAACTACTCCTGAATTTATTTGGCAGGGGGCGGGATTGTGTGTGTCATCATGGTATTAGTTTGACTTCATCTGTTTTCCCAAATGTATTTGTTCATATTTCTCTACTCATTTAAGTTCTGTCACAGATATATGCATACTTTTTTTTTTAAAGGAAATCTGTTTTTACATCTGACTATTGAAGTGTAAACCTCATCATTCTTAAAGGTCACTTTTGTTGTTTTTTTTAAACTGACACCCACAAATAGTTTTTCTAAACTCATGCAGATTCTTAATAGTATAATTCACAATGGCTATTGTTATCCTTTCCTCTTTGGGCTCATGCTGCCCTTGAAACTAATAAACATTTAGCCAGGTTGGAAGGGAAGGTGAAGAATTTATCAAGTCTCAGAAATGATCTTATTTGGGAGGATTGCTATTTACCTAGTTTGAACTAAATGACATTGAGTAAGTCATTTAGGTTGCCCTGGTCTCATCTTCCCTTTATTTAAAAATAAATGGGTCAGGCTAACAACTGTCCACAAGTGGGATGGGCTGCCTCACTTGAGGTAGTAGGGTCCCTATTTCTGTACTATGTCTTCAGGCAGAGACCAGATGTCTACTTCTCAGGGAATGCTGTAAAAGGACATCTGAGTTCAGGGATGAGTTAGACTAAAAGAGCTTTTAGGTTTCTTCGAAGTCAGATTTGTGTGAGTCTATGACAAATGATCTCGAAGACTTCTTTCAGCGCCAGTAGTCTGTACAATACATTAACCTGTCTCCTTTTGGTCTTGTCATTTTGCTACTTCATATGGTCATATATTTACATCTGGAAGGACCTTAGGGATCCTCTCATCCAGCCCTTTCATTTTATAGATGAGAAAATTGAGGCCTAGAGAAGTTGAGTGAATTGTGTAAGGGTATACAAGTACTAAGTGGTGTGGCTGGGATTTGAACGCAGACTTTCTGACTCCAAATTGCACTCTTTCCACTGTGCTGCATTCCAGAGAGCAAAAGGCATTTGAGTTGCAGTAAATGCAGAGAAGTAGCTTAGAACAGTGTTTTGTTGGTTAAAATAAATTATCAAAAGGAAGGTTAAGATTTTGCCAAAGACCAGCTCTGGCTAGGGAATCTGGAAGCAGGAGACTTGATTTACTGGTTTATGTGGTAGATGGAAGATACACAAGTGATTGTCCATTCTCCATGCAAAGACTTCGGGTGGTGGCACCTCCCTTACAGCCTGAGGGTGCTCATTTCGCTTGGGAATAGCTCCTACTCTTAGGAAGCTCTTTTCTGTTGAGCCTAAATCTATGTGCATCATCTACTTCCTCACCCTCTATTGTTTCTCATTCATTAGTCATAGATGTACCTTTTGGATCAAGGCAAAACAAGTCTATTTCTAATCTCTTGTCCTACGTAAGAGTCTTCTAAGTATTTGAAATTGGGAACCCAGGTTTCCTGACTCCCTAGTTTTGTGGTCCTCCTATTGTATCATATTGACCCCATCTCTACCCCACTCCCCAAATCCTTTATTCATCTCTTTTCTTTTCCCATTCCTTCCCTCTCCTATTTATAGTTATCTTGGGGAGAAGAATCTAAGAATGAGTGGACATGTATTATAAGTCCCCAGCTGGGGGAGGCGGGGATTTAGGAATCGCAGCAGGCCCCATTGCTCTGGTCTTTGCTCAAACAATCAATAAATGTGGGCCCCTGATATGCCCAGTGCTATGCATGGTGCTCTTGGGGGTATGAGTGAGTGAAAGGTCCTGTCCCTCAAGACACTTGGTTGGACAGACAGGACCAACACATATAAACCAGCTAGTAGCAAATAATAGCATAGGTTCAGTACATAAGTATAGTAGAATTCAAGAAAGGAAGAGATCCTTAAGAATTCAGATAATTGGAGCAGGTAAGTCTTAATTAGGCTCAAGACACAAAATGGGAAATAGTACGACCTGGCAGGGAGAGGTGGAAGACAGGAGAACAGCCCAATGGGAGCAGAGAGTGGATGCTAAAGAGGAGTAAGTAATGTAATTGGATTAGAAAGTTAGACCTATACTGTGTAGGCCCTTGGAATCTAGGCAGAGGAGTATGAGCTTCTATTTGGCAAGCTATTATAGGTTGTTGAGCCTAAGATTGACAGAATGAAAGAAATACTGAAGACTAGTTTTCTAATCCTATTTAGGATGGATTAAAGAGAGGGAAAAGCTAAAACAGAAGGACCACCTGGGAAGCTCTGGTAAAAATGCAGGCATGATATCCCGAGTGTAGGGACTAAGGTGATGGAATAGATCATGGTTCTACAGTTTGGTTTTATGTGTGTTTGAACATTAAGATTTCTCTGTACTTGACTCTTGAGAGTAGGTGGATGTTTGAGAGGTGGTGGGGCTTGAGGGTAGCAGAATAAGTATGCATGTATATGGGAGTGAATGATTGAGTGAATTATCAAGCCATCAATTTTAGTATCTGTATTAACAGGATTAATCCTTTTTGTTTCCTTAGGAGTATAAGCAGAAGCTTGCTCGGGTAACCCAAGTGCGCAAGGAGCTGAAGTCACACATACAGAGCCTTCCAGACCTGTCGCTGCTTCCTAATGTTACAGGTGGCTTGGCCCCCCTGCCCTCTGCTGGTGACCTGTTTTCAACTGACTAGGACACATGGCCTGCTCTCAGATTCCCATTTGTGCCAGCAGAAGAGGACTCTAGCAGGGACTGGAAATTGTCTTCCAGTGATTGGTTATTTTCCTCCTAGACCACTCCCTCTATTTAGGAAGGAACTATAGACTCCCAAGAGCTCTGTGCACTCTTACTGCTTGTACAGTTTCTCGTGTTGAGGGGAAGAGTGAGAGTGTGCATTAAGCAGGAGTGGGCATGGAGGCCAAATTTGATTATAAACTATATAGACACATTTTGAAAGAAAAACTTTTTTTCTCACATTTTCATGCTCAAATTGTTTTTCAGTTCTTAGCTCTTGTTTGCCCCAAGAAGTCATGAAAATCATGTACACATCTGGAAGGCTTTTTAAAAAAATTTAAATTCATCACTACATCATTTTGTTAGGAAAGCAGCCTTTTGTATCTGAATTGGTTTTATCCAGGTTAGCTGAGGGTTTCACATACTTAAGGAATAGCTTTATCAGGGCATCATCCCATCCTGAAGGAAAAAACTAGGGATCTGCAGAGCAGCCTGGGGTCTGAGCAGTTTATCAGATCTATAGGTCTTTTCTTACACCTATGAGTATGTATATGCAGATGTTAGGCACATCTTTTTGCAAATGAATTAGAGACCCAACATAGCAATGAAATCCATAGCCAATTCAGAAGAATGCTATTGCAGCAGACTAATAAGAATCACAAGTTACATAAGCATGAGTTAAAGTTGTCAGTTTCAACCCCACCCCCTACATATTCCATTTTTATCGATTGCATTTATCTGCACTTTGCCTTTGTATCATATTAATGTAACAGGTTCCTGGAAATCTATTTCACACTCATTTTTTTAAACCTGTCAGTATGGGGAAATGCACCAGTGATGTTCCAAAGATAAAAACTAGCTGACTTCACAGGACAAAGTATGCTGAGATTGTGGGCCCTGGAATGTGTATAGCTTTAGTATATTACCTTTTTTTTTTTTTTTTTTTTTTTTTGAGGTGGAGATGTTCTGTCTGAGATGAAGGGTTGTCCACTGTATAGGTAATTAGCTTAATCAAAGGGCACACATTTCAGTGTCTAAATTTGAAGGCTTTTTCATATACTACACACACACACAAACACACACACACACACACACACACACACACCTATCTCTGCATGTTTGTGAATCTATTGATCCATGCCTATATGTGTGTGTATCTGTGTGTATCTGAATATATACACATGAAAGAAATGCTAAACTTTGCATCAGATATGACTGAATAGCTGATCTTGAGGAGAAAATGTGAGTTTTTTTTTTTTGAACTCAAGTTTTAATTCCATTATCATGCCAGCCAATAGCTATAACTATCTGATGTGTTTAGGTGCAATTTTTATATTGCTTTTTAGTAACAATCCTGCTGGCAAATTGTAAACCATTCCAATCGGTAGACTTTTTTAAAAACCAAAACAAGCCATCAGAAGTGGCAGAAAACAATTTGTCCTAATAATGTAATAGGAATTGTAATACTGACTCTTAAGTATTATTACAAAAGAGGGATAAGTAGTAGTGAACCTCTGCCTTGCTGTAGCTTTAAGATGCTGTTTGAGAAACACAACTTAGACACCCTATTGATTTAATAATGGAAAGCTTTTTCTATGTCCTGTGTGTCTTAACTCATGGGACATTTTCATTGGATGAAACTTCCAGCTTCCCATGACTTTTAGAGCAGTAAAAACATATAAGGCATTTGATTAAACTGTATAATTTGTTATCTGTATTCTTTTAACTTTAAAATTTTGGATAGCAACCATGTGCTTGCTTATTGGTGCTTCCTATCAGACTGTCATTGAGTCTTTTCCTTTTCACATTTGTTAAACTTGCAACTCTAAATTTCTCTCCCTGTAGCTATGGGAGCAATTGACCTTAACAGAAATATTACAAGGTAGATTCCTCTGCTGTTGACACTGTATATTGTCCTCTTCATGCAGTGTTATAGCAAAACAATATCAGATTGCCCCACATGGACATTTGCTTTTAAGCAAACACATCTTGAATATATTCTGTGCTTTTGCCAAAAAGAATCTCCACCAGCCACAAAGCAACCCCAAAGAGGCCTAGTTTCTGCCCTGATCAGCTAGATCAGCTAAAAATTTAGAGCACAAAGGATTTTTTGCCCATGGCCAGATTTTATTTTACCAGCAACCGACTATATGATTATTACAGGAAAAGATAAACACCCAAGACCTTTATCAATTATGTAAACAAATGAGTGTTGGGATAGCCAGACTGTTACTTTGGGCAGACTTTCTGTGAGAAAGTTGGAAGTTTATTTTTTAATTGAAATACTTTACATTTTTTCTCATTTTCTTTCCTTTTCCTTGCTTACCCTCCTCCCACCCTACCCCCCTCATGTTATTCATTTGTTTCATTAATTTAAATGAAGTCTTCTGTGTGTGTATGTGTGTGTGGTGGTTTTTTTTTTTAATTTGTTTGTTTGGTTTTGTTTGTTTGTTTGTTGTTTTTGGTGGATTTTTTCCCCCAAAGGGATTCTATGGACCTTGAAGGAATCTTCTTGAGGTCAGATTTTTCCAAGGTTGTCTTTTTTTTTTTAAAGAATATTTTTAAAGCTTAAATTTGTATATTAATTTAGGACTTTATTTAGAAGTATAGGCTGCCTTTTGTGGCAGCAGTATATTCTGAAATGTCTCTCATAGATATATATTTTTGAATAAAGAGGGTGTTGTTGAATGACCATGTGTTGCCTTTTTTCCACTGCCCTACCTCCCACAGAGGAGTTTGGCTTTTGTTTTTAAGGAATGTGATTAGTAGTCACCCATAGAGACTGTGCCTATACTGAATCCTGTCTCTGAAGAGCTTTTGTAGCTGTTAGTGGCTCATAAATTCTTAGCACTCAGATAGTGTTTTTTGTTATTTTCCAAGGGCTTAATTATCTTTGATTAGTCAGTCCACACAATACCCAAGAGAGGCACCTCCATAGTTTAGCCTCAGTGTAAAAAAGTAGAAATGGACAGAGGGAAGTGAAATGACTTTTCCCCCCAGTACCTAGAAGCAAGCCTGAGGCCCATTAAAACCTTGATTCCAGCTCTTGTTCCCACAACAATTCTCCTAGGGGCTATTCAGGATCTCTCATGTAGAGAGCACCTCTTTGTACAGGTTAAGAAGTAGAATTCAAAATAATTTGCAAGCCCTAGGGTTGTTTTCCCATCTCCTACCCCTGCAACAAAAATATTTTCTTATTTTCTTTTTGCACCCTTACCTTGGCTTTTACCTTAATGATGTCCTATTTGGTTGATATCACTAGATATGACTTTCTAAACCTTAGCAGAAAAATGTGGGTTCAAAATAGCTAGATTGCTTTGGAAGGGCCTTTGTTAGGATTGCCTTGGCCTTCCTGCTAAGGGAGATTAATGTGTTCCAGGCTGTATATTCTATATTTATTATACTTCATCACTACCAGGTATCTTGATGTGAAGTTATCATGGGTTAGGTAGGTTCTGTGGATAGTGAAACATAACTCCACTCACTGAGTGACTCAGAGTTTAGGAATGGAAAGCAGAGAATTAATTTCCAACAGATCGATGACTACAAGATATGACTGTGTTACATGAATATCTTAGTTGAAACATGAATGTTTCCCACAAGCCTTAAGCTAAGCATGGTCCCAGAGTTCATGTTCCTTTCACATCTTCACTGCCTATAGATGATGAATTTATTATTTTGATAGCTCAATTAGCATTTGAAGCTACAAAAGTTTCAAAAATCTTCATTCCTTAAAATGGAACCATATAAGAGTCCGTAGAGCTGTTAAAATGTAGAGGCAGCCAAGTGTGGTGTAGACGAGGAAACTAAGGTTGAATTCTAACTCTGCCACTAACTTATGACCTTGGAAAGCAAGGACCTGTTTTAGGACATTAGTTTCCTCATCTTTGAAATGAGGGGGTTAGACTAAATGATCTCTAAGATCCCTTCCAGCTATAAATATATGAATTTATGATGGATTTGTGTTTTTCTTTGCATAGTAGTATAAGCCAATGTTTCACTGAACAATGTTAGGTTAAATCACTACCCTTCTCTGGATCTCAGTTTTCCCATCTGTACAATGAGGGGCTTGGACTAGAAATTCTTTGAGGTCCATTTCAGCTCTGCCATTTTATGATTTATTAGCTTATGAAGTCTTGCATTGATTCTGAGGAGTGTAGGATTATGGTCTTGGAAATTTTGCCATTGTGAGAGAGTGTATGTGTATACGTATGTGTGAAATCCCTCAAATGGAATAAGAAATAAGAGGTTGTATATTAAACACTATGGTTCCTTGACTCCATGTAGAATATAGATTTGCCTGGAGAAAATTAATCTGCAGAAAAGGTAAGTTCTAAGTAGGGGGGAGGGGGGGACAACCAGATATTTCATCCCTTTGTCACTAGCAATCCATATATGGTTTATTGGAATCCTTGAGCCCAAGTTTCTGTTCTCTATCTTGTTCTTTCTTAGTGTAATTCATTAGAATCAACTCATTTCTCACCACCACTACCACCTCTGTAGGTTTCTTCACTTAGAAATCATTCTTCCACTCTAAGGCTCAGATTAAATTAAACATCCATTATTTTCATACCACTGATTACACCTGATCTCCTAAAATCATAACGTTTGGGGGGAACCATGTAGCTTTATGTTGAGCCTCAAAGCCAACTCATTTCATTCTTTAGACTTCATGTAGCCTTTTGGCATTAAAAATATCTTTTCACTCATGGTTTTGCAAACACTGAAATTTGCAGTATGTTAAGAGGGTTGCTTTTTTTTTTCCTCCTGAGAGAGTCTAGCTGCTAACTGTGGTGTACTGGAAGGGCTGCTGGATTTGAGATCAGAGCAACCTGGGTTTGAATCTTAGCAGTCCTACTCACAACCTGGGTGAGCTTAGGCAAGTCAGTTCATTTCTGTGGACCTTATTTTCTTCATCTGTAAAATGAGAAGGTTGGAATAGATGATCTCCAAGACCTTTTACAGTTCTAAACTTAATCCTAAAAATACCAACAGAGAATGGTCTGCTCCTGGGAAGTTGTTTTTATTGATCTATTTAAGCTAGCATCCAGAGTGTGATAGTTGTATTGAAACTGTTGCCCTTAAATTATACCCATTTATATGTTGGTGTTATAGATGTAATAATGATTTAAGATGCTAAAATTTACACACACACAAAATTTGGATGATTTTTTTCATCCACTGCTCTATTTTTCATTCCTTAGGGGGAAAAAAAAACCCTAAAAATTTATTTTGGAGAGGACTACATTTTGCTGATAGTTTAGTGAATTCCTGAATTGCATTCTGAAAGCTGAATATTAGCTTCTCTCATAGTATTCCTTGATCATAGGTTCTGACTTAAGAAAGAGCTGCCTTGCCTTTCACATTAGTATCAGATGTGAAATGTTAAGATGTGAAATTCAGACATACTTGTGATCTCCAAACTAGTTGTATTCCTTAATGATCCCTAATTACTTTTATTCAAGATACAAGGTGTTTTAGGTCTTCACCTGTATATGAGGTTTTTACTGTAGTATTTTTGGATCTGAGGATCTTTGTTCAGTACGTTGCTATAGAAGTAGAAAATAGTATAACAGGGCTTTCCCCCTCTAGTTCTCATGTAATTATAACTGAGAGGAGCCTTGATATCTGGTCCCAGCTCTGCCACTGATTTGTTTTGGGACACTGAAATCACACCCACTTTTCTTCATCTGTGTAATGAAGGGGCTGGTTTGGATTACTTGATTTTTTAAAAATGGGATTAAGTCATAGTATACTTGGACTTCATCAGGTCATTTGAAAAGTCGAAGAGGGATTAATCTTGTACTGCTTGACCCCAAAGAACAGAACTAGGAGCAACATGTGGAAGTTAAAGACAGGAAGATTTCTGTTTCGTAAAGAACAACTTCCTAATAAAGCTATCCCAAAGTGGAATGGGCTACCTCAAAAAGTAGTGAGTTTCCCAACATTAGAGAGTTGTAAGTGGAGGCTGGTTGATTATTTGTCAGGAATGATGTAGAAAGGCTTTCTTCTCAGGTAAGGATTGGATGTAGGCCTTCTGAGTTCCTTTTCTACTCTAAAAGCCTGTGAACCTCACTTGGGATCCTTCCCAAACATATATACAAATATACACCCAACAATATATGCATATATTTTTTTAAAAACCCACAAACAATTATTTACCAGATCCCTCAGGAGATGCAAGATTTTAGTTATCTTTATGAAATGGAAATTTGTAAAGCCTCGTTTGTAAAATCCATTTGAGTAACTCTTCCCTTTTACTATGTATGCCTGAATCTACAAATATTCATATGACTTTAGGTATTGAGCCAGGTGAGGATAAAGACAAACCTTATGTAGCCCAAAGGAAAAAAAAAACTCATTAAAAGTGAGAATATACGGGTCTGTGCAAACCTTAAACTAAAACACTTGTGACCTTCCTGTTGCAGTATGGCATGGTGAATAGAGCTAGCCATTGGGGTCAGAAAAACCTGGCTTCAAGAACTACTTCTGATAAGTACTGTAGACGTGCCCCTAAATATGTCACTTAACCTCTCTCAAGCAGTTCAGCAAGATTATAAATTGCAGAGCATCCACATTGGTGGAGGAAATTCCTTACCAAGATTTCTGATCCCAATAAAATCACAGTTTTAATGACAGGGAGGATGGGGGAGTGGGCGGCGGTGGCTAGGGGTGGGGTGCTGTAAAGTGAGACTTTGAACTACAATGGTATTTTTCATAAGGACTTAGCAAGGTTTTCAGCCCTAAATATCAGAACAGGTCTCATCCACTAATTATAATTTTAGAACTGGAAGGGACTTTGGAGATCACTTTATTCAGTCCCCTCCTTTTACTGTGACCCAAAGTCGCATGATAGATGGCAGCACTAGGATAAGAACTCCAATTTCTTTAATCCTCTGATTCCACAAAGAACAGATTTGTTTTCTAATGCGAATCAGTCATGGAAAGGGCCCTGGGTATGATGTCAGAAGACTTGGGTTTGAGTTCTCAGTCTTGTCACTAATTCTGTGACCCAGAAAGCCCCACGTTGTATCTCTCGGCCTCAGGTTCTTTCCTAAACTATAAAGTAGTGAGGTTTGATTAGATGGTTTCTTTGATTTCTGAAGTTCCTTCATTGCTAGCACCTGTTATTTAAAGTAAAGGATGCTTGTGTAGTAAAACTTTACTGATTTGAACTTAATAAAGGCAGATCAGACTAGTTGAAGCTATAGACTATTTAAAAGCAAATAAAATTTTATCAGTTTTAGGTTTAAAGAGGCAACCTGGTAGAAAGATTAGAGGCAGAAGAAAAGTTCTGAAATGTGACAGAGTCATATAAAAGTTGCTTAACCTCTGAGCTTGTGTTTCTTTGTCTATACAATGGAAACAACAACCACTGCCTGTCTCCCAATCATTGAACATCTCAGAGGTTGTCTAGTTCAGCCTCTTCATTTTAAAGAGGAGGAAACTGAAGCCAAGTAAGGCTAAGCAATTTGTCCACAAGGAGTAAGCAATGCTGGGCTTTGACCCCTGGGGTAGATTCCAAATTCAGTGCTCCTGTATAATATAAGGAGTACCCATTTAGTCATAGTTTTAGCGCCCCAAAGTCAAAGACTTTAGAATTGAGAACTGGGAAGAAACATCACCATACCTAAGCCCCTCATTTTATAAAGAGGTGATGTAATCTTGGGTAAGTCACTTATCGCCTAACAGGGCTAAACCAGATGATGACTGAATTCACTTTTAGCTAACTCCTATGAGAATAATACTAACAGGTTTCTTTAGAATAAAACTAACATTTCTCAAAGATCGTGAGGTTCCTCGAAACAACTGTGATGTAGGTAAGAAAAGCATTATCCCCATTTTACAGATGGAGATGCCAAAGCTTAGAGACTTTTATAGAAAGGTCACATTTAGAAAATGTTAAAGTAGCACCCGATCTCAGCTTTCTTGAAGAAAGGTTCATTGTTCTCATGACATGAGTAGGCCCATTTGTGGTATGAAAGTGCCTTAATAACTATGAAGCTGTACATATATGAAGGATTATTCCATAGTAATGAGGAGCAGGGTAACTTTGTGGCCAAATAAAGATCCTAGGCTACCAAATTTAGTAAGGAAATCATATTTAGTTAACACATTATTTGTCTAAAACTGTGTTTGAATTTTCTGTACCTCACATACACACTGCCTGTAGTCTTACTTATCTAGTTGATTGTCTTGACAAAACTTTTCTTTCCTTAACTAGCATCACGAAACTGTAACTACATCAATAAATATTCTAGAAAATAATTTTTTAAAAAAATATGGTAGATTTATAGGCCCTTTCAGGGTTGGTTTCCAGGGTGCTCGTGGTTGACCAAAGACTCATCCCTTTGATGGTATTATTGCACAGAGCCTAAGACGTTGGGTCAAAACCAGGAAAGAAAGAAATTAGAGACTTGGAAAAGCATTTTAAGGACAATTACCTCCTTGAGGCCTCCTTTTCCATTTATCCCTAAGCTAAGCCAACAGGTAGTACTTGGTCAAGTTACCTAATAGAATTTGCACTAAAAATGGGAGGGGTGGTTTAGCCTGCAGTTGAGAAGACATGGTGAGTGTTGCATAGGTCAAGGCATATCTTCAAATATCTGAAAGACTGTTAGGGTAAAGAGGAATTAGACATGTTCTTCTTGTCCCCAGAGGGAAGAAGTAGGACCAGTTTACAAGTAGGTAGGCAGATCTCGGTTTAGTATACTAATAAATTTAACATTTATGTCTAAGGCAATTATGCAGTAGAAAGAACACAAGTCAGGAAACATGAGTCTGAGTCACAACTCTGCTCCTAATTAGCTATGTCGTTTAACCTCTGGGCTATAGTTTTTCCATCTGTAAGATGAGGGAATTGGACTAGAACTTTGATATCCCTGGAATTCATTGGTTTTGATCTAGTACTTTGAAAATCACAAGATCTCTTTGTGATGTGGGGATCTCTGAGTGTAGAACACTGCATAAAATGTTGGACTTGTATGTCGCACTATTCATAGGGTCATAGAGCTAGACCTCGAAGTCATTTCAGAGGTCATTTAATCCAGTAGCCTTATTTTACTGATGAGGATACTAAGATCCAGAAAGATTATGTTACTTGTCCAAGATTAGATTAGTTTTGTTGAACTGTTTTTGTTGTTGCTGTTACAAAGAATATCTCTAATGGGAGAGGGAAGAAGTATATATTGGTATATGAAAGTAATATAAAAACAAAAAATTCATAAATTTCAAAAATAAAATAAATATTTAAAAGTTATAAGATCTCTTTGCTCAAAATAGGCCCCTTGATGTAGATTAGTATAAATATATTATCCCCATTTTACAGATAAGGAAATGGCCGCTCTTAGAAATTAAGTGGCTTACTTATAATCACACATTAAGTAGGTGGCAGAGCCTGGATTTGAACCTAGATTTTCTGGTTATTTAATTATTTAGTTTAGTGTACTGCTTTATTAACATTGATGACTTCTGTTTCTTTAGCACTTTAAGGTTTAGAAAGTGCTTTCCTTACAATTCTTTGTCACTGGAAGATAGTCATGCAACAGCTGGTTCAGCATCTATAAGTCTGATGCTGTAGAGGGGATTACTGCATTGGAGGGAGGTTGGGTTAGCCTCCAAGGCAGAGATTCATAATCTATTTTTTGTGTTCTGGACTTTTTGAGCAATCTGAAGCCTATGGACCCCTTCTCAGAATAAAAGTTTTTAATCATAAAATTACAAAAGAAGTCAATTACAATGAGATATTAAAAATCAGGTTGATGGGCCCTAGGTTAAGAACCCCTGGTTTCCTCCAGCTCAGGGTGTATGATCATTCTGTTCCTCATTTCGTATTTTACAGAATGTTGTCCAATGCACAGATGTCTAGATGTACAAAATATATTTCTTTCAGGAAAACTTGCCAGGAGGGTTTCGGGGCTGAAGTAAAGCAAATACTGATCGGGAGAAAAAGAAGACAGAACAGTCAGTGAGTGGAGACTTAACTTCATTCTCCTTCCCATTTGTTAGCAAGGAAGTATTTTTCCCAACTTGTGCTTCTAAAAGAAGAGACATTGTGATATATTATATTAAAAAGCTAAACCTGGAGCCTGGAAGATGGGGTTTCAAGCCCCTCCTCTCATATATTCTTGGCTGTGTGACTCTGGCTGGACAAGTCACTTAACCCTCTAGTTACAGTGGTAGAAGGTGTTTCCTTAGCCCATGCCAATGAAATCTAAGGTTCAGCCCTTACCCTCAGCCCTTTGGTGTTTAAAAAGGTCCAGAGGGAAAACAATAGTTGAAGGTTCTATAACTTGACAGCTGAGTTTTAGTTAGACTCCTCTTTGTTCTCTTGTGTAAATTAGCTTTCGGTCTCTGTGGTACTGGTGGAAAGAGCCCTGGACTGAGAAATGGAGAACTTGGTTTCAGGTCCTGGCTCTATTCCTAATATGCTGTGTGACCTTGAATAATTCATTTTCTGTCAGATAGGGAGGAAAATCCCTGCTCTGCCTCCTTCAGAGGATTTTTTTTTTTAGGATCAACTGAGTAAATGAGGATAAATTTTTTTTAACAAAATAAAGTGTTATACAAATTGTTTTTCATTGGAACATGTTGGACATACATAATTATATATTGTCGTTGGGCCATTCTAGTTAATTGAAGATAAGATATAAAATCCTTTGTTTTCCCTTTCTGTCCAAAGTCTAAGATACTTGAATCTACTTTCCTGTCCTAGAAAGTAGAGTAGACAGACCAGAATTAGATCTTCCTGTAGAGGGTGACAATCTTGCAAAGCCTTTGGGACATCCTTCTGAATAATGGATTAGTGGATTAAATTGGAACCAAGCTTGGGCTCCCTTTCAAAATTAATTTTTTAAGCTGAATCTTTGCTATGAGCATGTTGTCTTGTTTGCCAGTTACCCCTAAATACAAAGCACAGAACCACCACTGCTATTTATTTGGATTCCTGGATATATTTGATTTAGCGGACTAGTTGGTGGTGTGTATGGTTCTCTGTTAGAGTATTGGTACCCCCATTTTATTAGATGCTTATTTAGAAAGAACACTGAACTTGGAAACAGAGAACCTGACTTCGAATCCTGGTTCTGCTATTTACTATACCTGTGTGATCTTGGGCAAGTCTTTCCCCTTTTGGGCCTCAATTTTCCCATTTGTAACTGAGGGTATTAGGCTAGAGAGCAGTGTGATGTAATGGAAAGAGTGCTTCAATCAGGAGAGAATTAACTTTAAATCTCACCTCTGACACTCAGTGTGTGACCATGAGCAGGTTATTTAATCTCTTAGTTTTCTTGTCTTGGGGGATAATAAAATAAAATGGGGATAATAAATGCTTTTGGTGCCTACTTTTTGGGGTTTTTGGCAAGGACCAAGTGAGACGAAGAGTGTACCACCTTGAAGTGCTATATAGATATCATCTAATATGACTACTAATTTAATTCTCCATTCCATTCCATCTGACTCCTATGATCCTACAGATGAGGAAACTCAGAGACTCAGAAAGGTGATGCGCTTGCCCAATATTATAAAGCAAATAAAATGGCGGAGGAGGGACCAGAGCTCCAGTATATTGACCTTTCTTCAGGATGCTCACTACTTGGTGCTGTCTCTCTTACAGAGGCTTCATCTAGCCATTTTGTACATTTAACTTTCAATTGCTGGGGGTATTGGAACAATAAAAATCATCTGCAAGTGGCTTTTGAAAACACTGTAATTAGATATCAATTGTACAAATACAGGATGGGTGGTGATGTGGTTAGACAAGTTCATCTAAAAAAGAGCTGAGGAGTTTAGTGGACCACAAGCTCAATATGAGCCACTCTGGTGAGACAGGAAGATAAAAAGAAATAAGGGCAAAGCCAACGCTGTCTCGGGGTTAATGGAGAGAGTATCTAGAACAGGAGATAATATCATTCCATTGTCCGTGGCTGAGACCATATCTGGAATACTGTGTTCACTTGTGGGTGCTGAATTTTAGGAAGGACATAAAGACAGGGGAGAACAACTGGGATAGCACGGAGAGTGGAGACCATGTCATCCAGGTATCATTTGAAGGAACTGAGATGTTTAATCTAGAGATGAGGCTACTTGGGGATGGAGGTGGGGTGAGTATGACAGTATCTTCAAGCATATAAAGGGTGAAAAAGGAATTGCCCGCAGTGAGAGGAAATTTCAAAAAAGTAAACCTAAAGTTAGTGGCCAGAGTGGGCCCTTGGCTCCTCTCAAGGTGTAAGTGCTGCCTCCTACAAGAGGCTTTTCCCAATTTCCCTCAGTTGTCCCAAAAACCTTCATGCAGTTTTAGGCTTTACTTGTTTAAAACTGCACCAAACCTTTTGGGATACCTTGTATTTATTTTGTATGCCTTGAATATTTGCTCCTCAGCATATGTGTTTCTTCCCGGTAGAATGTAAGCTCCTTGTGGGCAGGGAATGGTGTTTTTTTTTTTACTCTAGCCCCAGGGCCCACCATTGTTCATGGCATATAGTAAGAAGGGACTTAATAAATGCTTGATGAATTTAATTGAATTAAGCAATTAGAGCTGTCTTAAAAAGTAGAATGGGCTGCTCTGGAATATAGTGAAGATAGTGACATCCCCTTCCCTGGAGGTCTCCATGCAGAAGCTGGATGACCCCTTGTCAAGGATGTAGAGGGTTTCCTGTTCAGGTACAGATTGGCCCTCTGAGGGTCCTTCCAACCCTAAGAGTCTGTTAAAACTTAGGTTGCCTGCTTTACCCAATAATGCCCAATATGTTCTTGTTTCAGATCCTGAAACAGATGAAAAATTGGCTACCTTAAAGAAGACCAGCTGGCGAGGGGAGCTGGAGCCCTTTCAACTGTGAGGAGGAAGTTCAATCAGCCTTTGAAATGTACTTAAAGATAGGTCTGATAGAAACAAAATTGTTAATGTTTAAAAGTGAAGAATGCTACAGTCAAACCCTTCCTGAAGTGAGGGCCTTAGGAAGACCCTGGATAAGCAGATCCCCTGGCTCCTAGGAGGTGCACTGTAAACCTTTCCTATCTCTCTGGCATGGTCTGTGAAGCCCTTGTGATGATGATCGCTGTCGGGGAGAGGGTCCGGGCCTTTTGGGGAAAATGAACATTCCCAAGGACTGCCAGACCTCAGGGGCTCATCGACCAGTTCCACAATCTCATTTTGGTATTTCCCTTTTCAGCTTCAAAGGGCCTGTCCAGAGCAGGGCCACTCTAGTGGCTAAGAACCCAGAGACATCTGGATATTATTCCGAATGACCTGTAAGTCTGTGAATCTATTCCCAGTAGTTTGTTTCTTACCTCTCCATGCCGGAACAGAGAGAGCTTTGAGAACAGGGTTGGTGAAGTTTATTAAGCAGTTAGAAAAAAAAAAAGTCACTACATCCCTTGTTTTGGCACAGATGCAGATAGTTCTTGTATCAAATCAAAAAACATTGGATTTTGAAGACTACTGACTAGCCAAGTGACCTTAAACAAGTCACTTTTCCTCCCTGGGCCTCAAGTTTCCTTATTTATTAAATGAAAGGGCCTGACTAGATGATCTCTGAGGTCTCTTCAAGCTCTAAATCCCACAAAATGTTCCAGGTACCTTCCCCATTCCCTCCTACCCTAGCCTAACACTGTAGAGAGATATAACGTGCTTAGTGTTTAACAGAAGGCCCCAGAGGATGGACTTGATCTGCTAGGTCATCTTGAACTGGTATTTGTTCATGCTCCTACTCTTCCCTTTTGCAGGGTCAGGATTCTCAACAAATTGGGGAAATTAGCCTTCAGTCACTGACTTCCATCCCCAAACCTCATCAACGAATTCCAATCTTAGCCCATTTTTCCCCTCCCCCAAAGTGATGAGTCATAGAATCTCATATTCAGAGGTTATCTAGTCCAGATCTCCTCTACAGTATCTCTGACAAGGGGTCATTCACCTTCAATGTTGGGGAAATTCCTACCAAGGTAGCCCATTCCATTGTTGAACAAATCTTATTTTTAGAACACTCCTAAGGGACATCTGTTCTTTGAGTGCCATCCCAACATTCACAAACAAGGAATCTGAGGTTCAGAGAGAGTGACTTCCCCCAAGATCACACAGCTAGCTAGTGGTGGACAAATTAGAAATATGTGAGTGGTGTATAGTTAAAAATACATTAGACTTTAAGGAGACCCGGATTCTAGTCCCAGGATCAAGCTCATTGCTTTGACCTTTGTGTCTGGCCATCGTTCAAGCTAAAACTTGGAGGCTTTTTGACACTAACACAACTACTGTTGGGGGGGGAATCAGAGAATGGAATATTCAGTGAAAATCAAGAGTGGTGGCCTCACTTTAAGAACAAACATAAGCATGTCCCACCTAATATCAGGGTGCAAGAGGAAACTTGCTAATATTGATAAGGTGGCAGTTTCCCAAAGCCAAAAAGATCTTCTGGAAGGCAGCAGATTGACCACCAGTTTGATCTCTGCTGCTTACTGGTGGCACAGGGAAACTTGCAAAATGCATCCACGATCAGTTCCTCAGAAATCTGTCAAGTGGCCCTGAGCCTTCCCATCCTCAGAGATGCCTGTGAAAATCCTCCTCAAGGAAGCCCTTCTGAATTCTGAGTCTGATGAGGGTGCTCCTTCTCCTTCAGGTTTGTTGCTGTAAAAAGTCAGGCAGAAATTATGAAGAAGGAAGATAATCACTTCTTACTCTACGGATCAGGTATAATTCACACAAGGTAAGAAAGATAAGGATGTCAGAGCTGGGATGAGAAATTTGCAAGCCCAAGGCAGGGTTCAAAAATGATGCCACTCTCTTCCCCACTATCCCCTGGGTGTGACTGTTCTTCAGAGGCTTTAAACTTTCCCAGTGCAGGTGATTGACCTTACTATAAAGCCAATCCCTGAATTTTCTGGCATTAAACACCTGCGTTTGTAAAGATAAGTTAAAAAGTGCCACTCCTTGTACCCCTCCCCATGTTGCATCCTAGATGATGTCTCTGTTGCCTGGCCCTAGTCCCATCTCTAGGACAAAGATAGTTCATAGGTCTTTAGCACTTTAAGGTTTGCAAAGCTCTTGATGCACCACAATCCGGTGAGGTAGATAGTCTAAGGATCACAGTGCCCACTTTACAGATGAGGAAACTTGAGGCTCAGCGAGGGGAAGTGGCATAAAATATATTACGATATTGTATAATATTGAATACAATTTTATGTATTGTTTACTCTGCTTGGTTTCATTGATTTTAATATATGCTTTTGAAAGCTTTATATACCATGCGGGTATACTACTTAAAGCTGATTAAGTATGGTGTTTGTGATTATTTATATTAAAAATTAAATGTTAAGAGTATAACTGTCTTTTGGACTAGTAGCTCACACTGATATAGCCTGTTATAGTTACAAAGCACTTTACATCCATTTCCTTGTTAGATCCTTAGAAAAGATCTGTGAGGGAAGTAGTATAGAGATTATTACCCCTACTTCACAGGTGAGAAAACTGAGGCTTAGTTTTTTACTCTCCGGCCAGCAGCCCCTGATCCCCAGTCTCTAACCTTATTTCCTGTGCTAGGGATTGAGGCTCAAATGTGGATTAGCTTGTCCAAAGTTGAATAGGAAGTGTGTGACTTAGTGGGCACCAGGTCATCTTATTTGGCATCCAGGGCTCTTTCTGTTTGCACCACACTGCTTCTAATGATGTCATTCTCTTGAAGAGAAAACCAGTCCACTTAATAGACCATTTTTTTTTTCAGGAATTCACTTAATAGCACTTAGTACTGTAAGTAGGAGTAAGATCTGCCTGTAAAGCAGCATGCTTCCAGAAGCTGGTAGGTGTCAGTCTCCTGGCTCTACTCACTAAATGTGTTACGATCCCATGACCTCTGACATGGGAGGACCTGTAAGAACAGGGAAGGACTCGGTTGTTGCCACGAATGCAGCTGTTATTGACTTTGTAACATAACATCTTTTCTGCCAGCGCATTTGTACATGCTCTAAGCTCTCCACTACCTTACGGTATAGCCCGATGCATGAGTTTTTGCCAGAAGAACACACAAAACAGAGAAACATAAATATAAACACATAGGGAAAGCCACCCAGATTACATGACCCTTTGGAGCTGTGCTGCTGTTAGAGTGGGATCTTATTTGGCTCACTTGCTCTTTCTTCTATCCACTTACTCAGCTTTACAATCACAATATAAGGCCCACATTAATAAAACACCTGCAGAATCTCTGCTTTTCCAAGCTACCCACAGGCAGTGTTGAGAGGCTGGTTCCCTTGTTGGGTCTGTTGGTTGCAGCAACTGCCTTCATCAGATCATTTGCCCTGCATTTCTGGCTGGAGTAACAGTGATACAGGGCAGGTGGGCTAACTTTTCCATCTATCAGATGGCAATAACAATTCTTTGTGGCCTTCTTCGTAAGGGAGAAGTAATAACTGAGCAATCTTTGGAAAACCATATCCAGTCTTCATAATGTGCTTAGATGCTTTTGAACTGAAGTGTCTGCCTGTCAGAATAATGGGAACTTTTCTACCTAGAACTTTCGAAGCATATGGTTTAGGACAAACAAGGAATAGCCGTGTGTATTATTCCAGATGTTGTTACAAATGGAAGGGCAAAGCCTGCCCTTTGGTGAGTCCATATCATTTGAAGGAAAAAATTCAATTTGTTTTTTGATGCCAGTAACAGACTTTTTCTTTACTCCTTACAGTGAGTGATAGCCATGTATTGGAAAATGTATAGGCCTGAGAGTCAGAAGACTTGGGCTTGAGTCTCAGAGACTTTAATCCTCTGACACTTAATAGTCATGTTGCCTTAGGCAAGTCATTTCATTATGGTGGGCCTGGGCTTTGTCATCTGTAAAATGGGGATAGTAAAACTTGCCCTGCCTTAACAGTTATGTTCTACAAATTGGATGGGGAGTATGCCTGGTACAATCAAAAGAGTCCTGGATTTGGAATCAGGAAGTCCTGGATTTGAGTGCTAGTTCTGCCACATGAGCTATGGGACTGAGCAGGCTACTCCTTTGAGCCTCAGCTAGTATCATATGGAGAAGGCTATATTTGAAGATGGGGGACCTCAGCTTGACTTCTGGCTCTGTCACTGATTGGGTGGCCTTGGGCAAGTCACCTCACCACTCTGGGCCTCTGTTTCCTCCTCTGTAAAATGAGGGTTTGGGAATTAATTAATTTCTGACATTCCTTCCAGATCTAAAATCCTCTGATACTGTGGATGAATACTTGCATTGCCCACCTCACAAGCTAGTGGTAACAAAAGCCCTTTGTAAACTGTAGAGTGCTATAGAAAAGTGAGCTACTATTATCGTTCTTATTATTATTATGATTAAGGTGTGGGATAAAGGAGAGTAAGTATGTAAAATGCTTTGTAGAATGTAAGGTCCTTGATGGTAAGGACTGTGCTACCTTTATCTTTGTCTAGCACAGTATCTTTTAGAAAGTGGATGCTTTATAAATGTTGTTTTTGTTTGTTTGTAAACCTTACAGCACTATATAGATGTCAGCTGCTATTATTATTAATAAATGTGAAAGCACTTTGGAAACCATAAAGCGCTCTACAAATATAAAATTGTTAAAAGTTTAAAACTTGCCAAAGACTTCAGAGAGCCTCCATGTATCCCAGTGAATGTCTCTATTTAAATAATTCTATTTTTGATGTCATGTTACCTGGCAGAGAGTGCCAAGATGAGTCATATCTCATGTAGTGATATAGATGTGAATTTCAGCAGTGTCAGACCCCTTTCCCATAACTCAGCCCCATTTAGATCACATACAGGTCAGCTGACCAAGGGTTAACCACCTGCAAAGAACAGTAAGCAAAAGCAATGGGCCTGTGGGTTTTGGTTAGTCCACCACTTACAAAAAGCTAATTCTTCCTGATTGATGGACAAGTTATTACAGAGTTATCTGCAGCCTCATCACTGGAGTGCCAACAATTTGGATGGCTTCCCTCAGCTGCTTCAATCCTCCTTCACTTCCTGTCAGCAAAGAACATGATCCAACTAAGCAGTCCTGTGGATTGACGGATTCATTACCAGCACTCCCCAGCCCCTTCTCCTGTGATGGACAGGTTTCTTTGGCCTCTGAGGAGGTGCATTCTGGGAATAGCAGAGTAGCCTTAAGAAACAGCATGGCTGAGCAAAAAGAACCCCTGGCTGGGAGTCAAGAGTCTTGGTTTCTAGTTTCAGTTCTAACACTCACTATGTGACCCCAAAAGAGTCACTTTCCTGTTCTAGACCTCATATCCCACTTGGTAAGATGAGGAGAGTGAAGGGATTATTTACCAGGGGTGGGGAACCTGTGGCCTTGGGGTCACATATGGCCCTCTAGATCCTCAAGTGCGGCCCTTTGACTGAATCCAAACTTCATAGAACAAATCCTCTGCAGCCTCGAGGCCACAGGTTCCCCACCCCTGGATTAGACTGTCTTTAAGATCTTTCTTAGCTCCAGCATTCTGTGATCTGTAGTCCTTTTTCCTCTCTGGGCCTCACTTCCTCTAAAATAAAGATACTCACCTAGGTGTTCTTTAAAGGTTCTGTAAACATTGGTTTGTGTTTCTAGGCTGTCAGAGACTTTGGGCCTTCCTTCTGATTTTTGGTTGTCATATTCATTCTCCTGGGTATGATAGTTTGAACTTGGGACTAGAATTTATTCCTATTCTTACTGCAGAAGTTAAAACCAGAGAGGGAAGGTGATGCCCACAGTCATACAGGTAGTAAGTAGCAGGAATAGGATTCACACAGGTCTTCTGACTACAGGTCTGGCATTTGGGTCAAGAATGGGCCCAGAGTCTGAAAATTCAGTTCAGCAAGCAAACATTTAGTTTTTTCAGAGCCTCGGACCTTGGCAGTGAGGACACAAAGATGTTACGAAAAATGGCAGTTTCCAACCTCAGAGAGTTTATAGTTTAATAGGTAGGATAGATCATACATTTAAATCAGTATAAATTAAGATAGAATGTCAGACAAGGTAGATCTAGTCATATTATTTTAGGAAAATTTAAGGAAGGAGAGATGGATTGCTTCTCTTTTTTTCTTTTTTGAGGAACAAAGGACAACTTCATGAAGGAAGTGGTACCTGAGTAGAATCTTGAATCAAGATGATACTTTGAAGGGATGGAAGTTTGAACTTAATGATTTGCTCAGATTCTGGAGAATAGGGTCCCTTTTCTGACACTGAGGCTGTTACCTTGGTTTGGGAGCCCATTCCTCTCCCCACAACCCAAAGTGTTCCTGTCTATACTTGGTGAAAACTGGTCTCAGGATAGATATAGACTCAAGCCCAAAGGAGTAGGTGTAGAAGGGGAAGGAAGACCTGTTGCCAGAAGAGAAAAACATGAGGGATCTGTGCTTGTAGATAAATTTTTATATCTACCTATGACAAATACTCCCCTCTTTATAATAATAATAGTAATAATTCTATAGTAAGGATTACGGATCTTCTCTCCATGTAGTACCCAAGGTGGGAGCTACTGACTCTTCCCTTTTACAGCCTTCCTTTTAGAGTTTTTTCACAAAGCAGCCCAAAGGTAATTTGAATAACCTAATTTCCCTGAGGGAAGATAGAGAAGGAAGAGGAATCTGGGAGAGAGTGAGCATATTCTTCCAGGCTCTGTGGTATATTGAGGGGAAGTTTAGTTAATATGAGTTAAAAAGTGACAATGTCCTGATGAAAGGGGGGAAGCCAACATTATAGTCTCTCTATAACTCTGGGTGGGGATTGAAGACAAACTCATTTGAATAGTTTAAAGGGGAGGGCAGATTTGCGTAGCAGTCCAAGAAGTCCTCGGAGTGGGGCAGCAGGAGAGCTGGCAAATGTAAAGTGCAGGTGGGCAGCAGAACTCTGAAACTAAGCCACAGGAAGTAGAGCAGAGGTCTCCCAGACCTGACCAGTGTAACCAGTGATGCCTGGATAGAGCTTCAGGGGAAAGAGCAACTTCGTCCAAAGAACCTTCAAAGAGGAGCACCAACAGGAAGGTGCAAACCCTCTCCAGTGCCACCCGAGATAGTACTAAAAGACAAGAAAGAATAAAAAGTAGTCAGACTCAGCAGCCTTGTGTTTGATAAGCTCAAGAATATAAATCACATTAGGAGGAACTCCTTGCTAGGGAAACAAGAAAGCAAGTTGAGAGAAACTAATTTTAGATTTCTGCCATGTGCCATAATAACCTTAAAATGTATATGATCCGAACGTGAAAGGTTACTCTAGAAAAAAGTGAAAAGAAAATCACATTAGGTTTATATATCATAGTGATGACTAGGAGAAGGAATTCTTGACCTTATAAGAAACAGAGGTGATCTCAACAAAATAGATAATTTCTATTATGTGAAATTGAAAAATCCTTGAACAAGCAAAATTTAGCTAGGATAAGAAGGGAAGCTGTCAAAAATGGGTTAAAATCTGCATCAAACATTTTTAACCTTTTGGTGCCTTAGTTTCCTCATGAGTAAAATGAGGGGGTTGGACTCAATGTCCTCCAAAGTCTCTTGTAGCTCTAAATCTGTGGTATTATGAAAATACATACAAATATATAATATTGTAGTCATTCTCCTGGATGAGTAAGTGGTTAAAGGATATGAGTAAACAGTTCTTAGAATTGCAAACTCTTAATAATGAGATGAAAGATTAAATACAAATAAAAAACAACTGAGATTTTCCAACCCCAGCAAATTGGCAAAGATGACAAAAGATGGAAATATGTAATTTTGGAGAAGCTCTAGAAGTACTCCACATTAATACACTGTTGGTGGAGCTATGATTTTGGTTCAACTGTTCTGGAAAGCAATTGGAATCATGCTTTAAAAAAAAAAAAGTGATAAGATATCCACTCCATTTAATCCAGAGATACCACACTGAGTATTTATCCCAGCAAGGTTAAAGACAAAAAGGAAGGTGCTATCTGTACCAGAATATTGATGACAGCACCTTTTGTGGTCACAAGGAATGGAAAATTGTAAGTGCCCACTGATTGGAGGATGGCTGAACAAACTAGTCCATGAGTATAATGGAATATCACTCTTTCCTAGGAATGACTACGAAGTGCTCATAGGCTCTTGCATTTGAGGCTGAAAAGAACCTTAGGTGTCATTTAGACCTGCCCCTTCATTTTCTAGATAAGGAGCTGAAGCCAAGAGAGGTTAAGTGATTTTCCTAGGGTCACGTTGCTAGTAATTGTCAGAGGATTTGAACCCAGATCTTTCTAATTTCAAGTGCAGTACTCTCTTCACTACTCTGTGTTCCCTCTAGCATGGGAAGCCTTATGGACTGCAGCAGAGAGAAGGAAGCAGAACTTGGAAAACATACACAATGGTTACAGCAATGAAAAGGGAAGAAAAAGAAAATAATGTTGTATGGTTATGACCAAGAAGAGTTCAGGAAATGCACCCTTCTCCCATTTTTGCAGAAGTGGGGGACTATGGGTGTGGAATATTGTATACACGCTCAGATTTGGTTTTACTGAAGTGCTTTTCTTTTTTTCATTGTTAGAAGGGATGACTTGCTTATGTAGGAGGGAAAGGGGTATGTTTAAAAATAAAGGTGATATAAATTTTTTTAAAAATTATTTTAAAATAAAAATAAAAGACTTTATGGGGGGGAGGGTAGCTTGCTTGAAGGGGTAAGTATTTCAACTCAATATGGACTTGGAAGAGAATCCTTTCTGTGTTCTTTAATGTATAAATAAATGTGTTCAATATTTTGAGCTTTTTGACCCTGAGTGCTTGTAAGGGGAGCTCATAGTTATGCTTGGGAGGAGTGCCAGCTGTGCAGTGCCACCATTACACCATGCTATCCCATATAGCCATACTCTCTAATTATCTTGCCATTATTCCTGCTTTTGATTTAATTATTATCACCTGGAGCAGCATCTCTGGATTGGACTGCCAAAAACCAACCTCCCTCTTCTCCCTGTCTCTGCAGGAGTTAATCCACTCAGGCCAAGCTCCTTAGATTGGTGAGTGAATGAATACAAACTAACTAGTCCACTATGTCCAGCCCCAAGTTCTGAACCAAACCAACACCTCTGCAAATCGACCTCTTGCTCCGGGCACAGTAATAAAATTACTACCATTGTTCCTGGAAAAGTCATATCATTTGGCTGCCCTGTGGATCAACTTATCATTACTGTGACTCCCTGCATCTTCCTTTCCTTGGCCATCACTCCCATACACATTTGTCTCACTTCTTATAGTATTATCCCAAGAACTTAGCCCAGCATCTAGAACAGAGTAAGCATTTAATAAATGTTTTTTCATTCATTGTTTTTTTAAGTTCATTTCTTTATCAACACTTCATGGTTTACAAAGTATTTTATACTCTCTCATTTCACCTGATCTTCAAAACAACCTTGTGAAATCAGTAGTACAAATATTCCTCTCTTCATTTAACAAATAAGGAACCTGAGGCTTAGGTTCATTTTGCCTGAGGCTACCATTTGGTAAGGAGGAGAGCTGGTACAGCAATCTGAGTCTCCTGACTTGAAATCTCATGTGTAAAAATGCCTTCATTTTATAAAGAAGGAAACAAGTCTGGAGGAGGGAGATGACTGTGTGACAAGCTTCCACAGCTGTCAGAAGCCCAGGTTTCTTTGATCCCAGTGTAGGATACCTTCTCCCACCATGCACACATTCAAAGGAAGGAGAGATAAGCGTACCTTGAAGTAGCTAGATTAGGTTTCTTATGCAAAGTAGAACATGAAGGTTTGGTAGGCCAGCCCGTGCTCTCTAGGACCCTCCCTGAATATTGATTTTCTCTTAGCCTCTAGTATCTAACATAATAAGTTCCCTGCTATAGCTCTTAAATGAATCCAAAGGTTCAGGAGGCAAGAACCTCACAGCTGTCAAAGGCCATGTGTCCTTGTCAGCTGCCCATTTAGGAAAAGATAGTTTTTGTAACCCCAAGTTTCCCATCAGTCTGAGGCTCTTACTTGACAGATTATGTAACTGGATGGGAGAGCTATTACTAGGACATGGCCACAGCTTTCCTTAGAGCACTCAAATTTAGCAGGTGCGGACCTTCCCATTAGGCTCCCTTTTGACACTACCCCGTACCTGAGTGGCATCTTCCTCAGCATCTGCCTTTTGGTCCTCTGGGGTCCCTGCCTTTTCCCCCTAGGATTTTCAAGCACCCCAGAATTTCTCCTTTCATAGGGTTGATGTCCTAGGTGTCATGGGGTCTTTCCCCACCCCATGCTTGGAATATGTGCTTATTACTGCTTGCCTTACATGCCAAATTTTCTAGTTATGATTCTGCTGGCTGGAAGCTCCCTGGTCTCAGTCTTGTTTTCCTGGACTCAATGAAATGTCATACATTTTTTCCATCCACCCATTCTTCCCCAGAACTTTTCAGGCTCCCTGTACATTTTCCATACACATTGTATTGGCTGTCATATTTCTAAAAGGCAGGGAAAACATCTCAGTGTCGCTTTGGATAATTAGATCCCATTATTTCAATCCCTCATCATTAACATCTCAACTCATCTAATGTTGACATTAACATCTCATGTTCCTAACTGCCAAGGCCCACTAACAAAAACTGTATTTAAACTGGGAGCGGGGCACTAGACTATTGGACCAGGTCAAGCTAGGGAGAGCAGAACAAAAAGCCCACTTTAATCAAGTTTTTACTTTTCCAATGACAACAAGACAGTTCAAAGCACGAGTTGTTTTCTGAGAGCAGGACTTGTGAGCTGCAAAACTGTAAAATCTACCCAGTGGTAATTTAAAAGAAAGAGCACTATGTTTGTAATTACAGAACCTGGACTGCCGCTTACTAATATGACTTTGGGTAAATCACTTTTCCTTGATAGGCTTCAGTTTTCCCATCTGTACATGATTCGGTTTGGATTAGGCAGCCACTTAAAAGTACCTTCTAATTTTAAATCTAGGGTCCTATGAGATTTCAGGATGGGATCTCAACAATCCAAATCCCTCAGTTTATAGGTGACTGAGGGGTAGCATCAAAACTGAGGACCGGAGAAATCAAAGGCTCACAGGCAATAAGTGGCAGCACTCTCATGTACTTGTCTCCCCTTATTGAAATGTGAGCTCCTTGAGATCAGGAACTGTTTGCCTTTTGTATTCCTAGCCTCAGCATTTGGCACACTGCTGGTTTTTTGATCTCTTCTTGAAACAAGAAACCAGGCTACATAAGCACCAGTTGAGGGAACCATAGAAGTTTATCCTGGAGAAGAAAAAAGGGAACCATGGTCACCCATCTTCAAATATTTGAAGACCTGTCATAGGGAAAAAAGATTAGATTTTTTTCCTCCTTGTCCTGAGAGAGCAGAAAGATTTAGAACTGGGGGCAGCTAGGTGGCACAGTAGTAGAGCGCTGGCCCTGGAGTCAGGAGGACCTGAGTTCAAATGTGATCTCAGACACTTGACCCTTACTAGCTGTGTGACCTTAGACAAGTCACTTAACCCCAATTGCCTTGTCTTTCCTCCTCCAAAAAAAAAAAAAAAGATTTAGAACTGAAATGTAGAACCAGACCTGGAACATAGGAGTCCAACCCCAACTTCATCATTTTGTGGAGGAGGAAAATGAGGCCCCCAAAAGGCCACATGATTTAGCAGAAGGCCTGTGGGTACCAAGTGACAAAGCTGGGATTTTATTTTAGCTGAGTCTTTTGACTATAATTCTACTGCTCTTTCTACCACATCAATTAGATGGTGGGGTGGGTTTCAACTTCCTTGTAATTGAAACTAACCAAAAGTTGGAACGAGATGCCTCAGAAGATGGTGAATTCCCCACCTCTAGGGGTCTTCAAGCAAAGGATCCCATGTTAGAAACTCATTGGAGCAAATTCCTTCTTTAGAAGGGATCCTGGACCTCTGAGGTCCCTTCTGTCTCTGAGATCTTAAGCTTTCTGTCCACACCGATCTTCCTTCTCTTTGACCTGTTGCATAATTAAACATATTCTCTGTTGTTTCATGAATGTGGCTTGTTTCTCCAACTAGATTGTGTCTTATTCATCCTTGCTTCCACCTTTCCCACCCCAGGCCCCCCCCCCCCGCCCCTGCCAAGCCATAGTGGAGCTCGGGGCTGAACATTTGGTAAAGATAAGATGGATGCTGAATTTCACTAATCAAATTCCTCTCTGTCCTTTTAAACCTCTACTTGGTTTCCCTCCATCCCTTCCATTGATGACTTCCAGAGCCTCTGTTTTGGGGAAGGGCCTAGACCAGCCATCCTTCATTCTCTGAACTTTACCACTTTCTCCCTCCACCCCCTCCAGCCCTCTTCTCCCATTAGCAAATTTCTCCAGGAACCTCAGTTTTGAGAAAGGGCTTACTTGAATCAGCCATCCTTCATTCTCCGGACTCCACCGCTTCCTTTTCCTATGCCCCTTTCCTTCTTGCTTTTCAGCTTCCTTTTATGTGTTGTTTTTCCCGTTAGAATGTGAGTTCTCTGAAGACAGGGCTTCTCTTTTTGCTTGAATTTGTATCCCTAGTGCTTTCTTTGCTCAGGGCCTGGCACATAGTAAGCACTTAAAATGCTTGTTGACTCAAATGCCATATCCTTATCACTTTACAGCTGGACTTTTGCAATAGCCTGCTGGTTGATCTCCCTGCTCTATTTCTGTCCTCACTCCAGTCTGTACTCCCCACGGCTGCTGAAATGATTTTCCTAAAATGCAGGTCTGACCTTGTCACCTGCCTGCTTAATAAATGCCAGGGATACCCTATCCCTTCTAGGATTAAATAGAAAAAAAAATCCTCTGGCATTTAAAGCTTTCATAATCCATCCCCTTCCTACCCTCTACAGTCAATTAACACATACCTTGTTGATCTAGCTCTAGACTCCCATGCCTTTTCGCTGTCTTTCTTCTAGGCCCAGAATGTTTACCCTTCCTGCTTCCTTTTAACATACAGCTCAGGGGCAGCTGGGTGCTATAGCAGAGAGAGTATCAGTCCTGGAGTCAGAATGATCTGAGTTCAAATCCAGCCTCAGATGCTTTGTGACCACGAGCAAGTCACTTAATCCCAATTGCCTTCAACAGAAACCCAACCAACCAAAAAGATACAACTCAAATCTCACATTCTACAAGAAGCCTTCCCTACTCCTCCACTCCCTTCTGCCCCCAAGTACCTTTGCTCTGAGATTACCTTCCATATACTCTATATCTGTCTGCTGTGTCCATAATTGTTTACATTTGAACGTGATCCTTTTGAAGATTTTGGCTGTATTTTTTTGCCTTTGTATCCCCAGCATACATAGTAAGTGCTTGGCTGACTGACCGATGCCCTCCTGGAAGCCTGTGGTAGGTAATGACCTTCTCCTAGCCCTGAAACCATACTTTGTACCTTTCTGATTCATTTATGTAATATGATGTTTTAGGGGCTAGTCTAATCCCTGAAGGTATGTCTTTCATAAATGCAAGACACCCCAATATGTGAAGTCTTGAACAAAAGCCCTGGAAGAATAGGTGCTTTATAAATGCTTCCTGACTGACTGGTTGATTATTACCCACTTTGCACCTATAAAATGCTTTAGAGTCTAGAAACTGGCGTGGGAGTGTTGACTTAAATCAGAAATTTAGACCACAAACATTTAACGGCACCTTCATTTTTCATTTTGCCATGAGACTTGTTTGAATTAATTACTACCTGTGCAAGTGACGACCTCCTGGGCTCTTGGAATGTTTCCAGCGTCCATCCGAGGCCATGAAGAGAGGACTACTTATCTCTATGAGAACAAGCCCCAGGGAACTTGGCGACAGGGACAAGTCAGATCCTTTCCCCACTCCCTTTTCCTTTGTTTGACCCCTCAACCAGTTAATAATCCTCTAAGTGTAGTTGTGGTAACAGAGGTAATATAACACTCTTCCTTTGCCAGTCACTGCCCAAGAACCCCTAGGAAGCAAGGGAAACTAACAAGACATTTCCCGTCCAAAAAGGGGAAGCTAGAAAGCCATCTTCGGAGCTGCTACTGACCCCTGCACAAAAATCTTACCAATCTGTTGCAGATTTGGAGATTGACAGCTATGTTTCCAGCCTCCCTGAGGTTTCTGTTGGCTAGAAAGAATATCCTTCAGTAAATCTTTTTTGGATGTATAGTATTGGATGTATGTATTAAGTTTTGTGAATGAACTTCCTTAATTTTTTCTCAGTATAGATTCTGATTTACTGAAAAAATCATTCATTTGGAAAGATTTGCTTCCAGATACATTTTCATTTTAAGGAAGAATCCTACAAGCCTAGAGAAATAGTAGGAATATAGACATGCTATCTGTATTCATGTATTATTCCCCCAGTAGGCAACAACAAGCTCCACATGGGCAGGGACTCTGTCTTATTTAAAGTTTGCTTCTGTTGAAGTGCTGAGCACAGAGTTCTGTGCATATAGCAGGTGGGTTTTAAAAACAAAAAAAAGTAGTTGCTTGAGTGAATGTATTGTGAGAGAGGTATAGTGGAAAACCGTAGACTTGGAGGCAAGAAACATGGGTTTTAGGCCCAACTCTACTACTGACTTTGTGAGCTTATGAAACACTTCTCCTGTCTGGAATTCTCTAATTTGAAGGAGTTGAACTAGATGATCTGATTCAGACAGCCTATGATTCTATGGCGCATTTCTTGGGTGATTTGATTTGTATCAGACTCAGTTGGTAAAGGGAAAAAGGGTTATGACCTTCCTGGGCCAAAGGGGTATGGATGTTGAGCTGCCCTGAGAATTAGAAAAATCCAGTAGTGCTGGATCAAGGTTGATTACTAATCAATGCCCATACTTCTTGCCCAGTAAATGAGTCAAGGCCTGTCCTGTGGCTGGGGTTCCCACTGGATATTTTATGATCTATCTCTAATGTATGGGAAATGGGCCAAACTTTGTTAACAAGTCAGGATTGAGATGCCCTCAGAACTGAGGAAGTCCTTGTTTCCACCCCCACAGAAATGAGTTGCACCTACTGCTGTGTCCAGTGGTCAATGCAGTGACCAGCCATGACTCCACAGGACCAGTGATGAAACATGGTACCCTCTTCCTGACAGAGGGGTGATGGAATCAAGGTGTAGAATGAAACACATTTTTGGGCATGGCAAATGTGTGGATTTGTTTTCTTTTACTATACTTGTTACAAGGATGTGTTTTTTTTTAATTTATTTGGGTGGGGGTGAAGAAAGGGGAGATAGCAATAGTGTTGCCCCTCCCCCCCAAAAAAGAAAATCCTGTCATCAAAGCATTTTTTCAATGCACAGAAGAAAGTTCAGATTGAAACAAATTGGACAGCTTTGAAAGTAATATGTTGAATTTAATATATACTTTTTTAAAAAAAAAAAGCAAGTTGTAAATAGATTTGTAATTTCACATATCCTCTTTTATGTCCTACTTTGTATGTGAAAATGTTTTTTCATCTTTTAATCATTAAATTTGGAATAAAAAAGAAGAGATTCTAGCATGCTTGTGAAAGATTTCTCTAAATGGTTGCTAAAGGCCCTTTTCTATTCTGAGATCCTTGACCTTCCATTGTTTCTTTGCAGCTAACCCTAACCCCTCCTACTTCCCTCTTCTGTTCCTACCCCAGGCTCTTGAAGGAAATTATCAATTTATACTCTAAATACACTACAAACTCACACTCCTTATCTAAAATCAAATTGGTACACATTGTTATAGGGAAATCCTACTCATCTCTTATTTGTTCCCATCACATTCCTCATAGCATCTGTTCCAAATGTTCTCTCTCACGCCCTCCTGCCCCCTCTCCAACTTTACTTCTCAACTGCTATTTCTTTGAGAGGATTGGGGTCATCATAGGATCACAGTTTTAGAGATGAGGGGGACCTCAGAGGTCATCTGGTTAAGCAACTTGCCCAAGGTCACACAGGTATTACAGTGGATCAGGGATTCAAACCCATTTCCTCTAACTCTAGAGCCATTGCTCTTCCCCCTGCACCATGCCTGCCACCAGACACGGGCTCCCTCAGTTCCCCTTATGTATTTCGTCTTTTCAGTGTTTTCACATTCCTTACTACTTCCCTCTAGTTCCAGAGTAGTAGGTTCTCCGTGTAAATGAACACCCTTCACCCAGGTGAACTTAGTTGGTTTCTTGAAAGATAGCCATGTAGGGATGGATATGTGACTCCTGACTGGTCGAGAGACCTCCCAGCCCATGGCCCTTGGGCACATTGAAGTAGTGACTTTGAATGGGAGAGGAGAGTAGATATGTGGGGAAATCCAGCATTCCAACACATCCCTTGATGCTCAGTGCTTGTACTCTCGGATAGTGCTAACAGCGAACTTCCTGGATATAACAATTTACTTACTGATTTCTTTGCTCTACTGAGTTACAGAACCAATCGATTCTTGTGTATTATGTCATCAAGTCTATATAGCTTCATCAGTTACTGCTTTACCGCTTGCTTTGATGAACCTGTTTGCTCACTATTGTCTATGATTATCTTTTTTGTAATATCCTTGATGGGAAGGAGCTAAACTGGCCAAGAGGAGGCAAACTTCTTTCCTCCCCTTTGGAATGACCAGTGGAAATGTTTTTTATCCTAAACTCCTCAAAAAGAGCTAAGCACTTTGTTGTTGTGGTTGTTGTGTTGTATCTGACCCTGTGGACCATATCATGCAAATACCGTCCATGGGGTTTTCTTGGCAAGGATACTGGAGTGGTTTACCATTTCTTTCTCCAGTGGATTAAGGCAAACAGAGGTTAAATGATTTGCCCAGGGTCACACAGCTTGTGTCTGAGGCCAGATTTGAACTTAGGTCTTCCTGAATCCAGGCCCAGCACTCTTTCTGCTGAGCTACCTGGCTGCCATTAGCTCTCATGGATTAACTTGTCCTCTCTATGTAGATAATTCTCAGATCTGTTTATCCAGCCCTTTTCTGCTGACCTCCGGTCTCGCATCTCCAACTGCCTGTTAGACATCTCAGACTAGATGTCATATAGACATACTCAACATGTCCAAAACAGAACTCATTACGATACTCAAAAATTCCGGTGGCTCCCTGTTACCTCCAGTATCAAATATATTGTCTTCTTGGTTTTTAAGGCCCTTCATGACATAATCCCTTCCTGCCTTCGCACATTTCTAACATCTTACCCCCCTCTACATATTCTGTGATACAGTGACACTGGCTTCATTGCTGTTCCTTGGACAAGATACTCCATCTCCCAACTCCAGCATTTTCATTGACTGTTTTTCCATGGCTGGAATGCTCTCCCTCCTCATCTCTGCCTCCTGACTTTCCTGGTTTCCTTCAAGTCTCAGCTAAAACCCTAACTTCTGTAGGAAGCCTTTCCCAATCTGTTGATTATTCTAGTTTGTAGATAGCAGTTTACATGTTTTCTCCCCTATTATGATCTCCTTGAAAGCAGGAACTGTTTTTGCACTCCCCTCCACCTTTTTCTATCCCCAGGGCTTAGCATAGTACCTACAACATAGTAAGCATTTAAACATTTGTTGACAGCTCTAATTGCATCTTGATTCTATCCACTTTCTTTGAGACCTTGCCTAATCAAGTTATCTTTCTCATATTCACCCTTTCTGTCCTGGATTCAACCCCCAGTCTATAAGCATGCTCAGGTATACCCTATCCTAGAAAGCTTTCCCTTGGATCTGCTGCTCTGTGAATCTGTCATCCTGTGGCTTCTCTTTTCTACACTAGTTACTGTGTTTCTCTGTTACTCTTTACACCTTTTGTCAATCTGGTGTCTGTCCATACTGTTCTAACAAAAAAGCCCTCTCCAAGTTCACTCTTGACCTTTAAAAAGTAATCCAGTTGTGTGTATGTGTGTCTGTTTGTCTGTCTGTCTTTATCCTACTTGACCTTTGTGTAGTCCCCTTGATTCTCTGTCCTCCTTTGACTTTAATGCCACTATATTGTCAGAATTCTCATCTTACCCTTTTGAACATTCCTTCTCTGTCTCTTTCAATGGCTCCTTATCCTCCCATCCCTTAAAAATAGCTGTTCCATCCTGTTCTCTTCAATTTGGAATTCCACTCATTACCACCCTGAAGCAGTATCTGAAGTCAGTATCACCAACCTTGATTTCTTCCTAGAATTCCAGTCCTATATCTGGCCTACTAGACCTGCATGTTCTATTGACATTTCAAACCCAATATTAGAACCCAGTTCTAAAACAGAGCTTAATATTTTTTTCCTTCAAAACTTGATTCTTAACTTTATTTAATGGCATTTCCCTCCTTTGTTTAATGTTAATGGTACCACTCACTTTCCTAACTTTTAGCCTTGGAATTGCCTTCAATTCTTTGCCTCTTTTCACACCACATATATCCAGTTAGCTGCCAAGTTCTTTAATGTCTACATCTACAATATCTCTTGTATCTTCCTTCTTTCCATTCCCATCGCTACTATCTTAGTTCAGGTTTTCATCCATTCTCCTCCACTGTATTGTCAAAGTTTCACAACTAATCATCCTGAGTCTAGGCCAGGGGTTCCTAACCTGTTTTGTGTCATGGACCCTTCTGGTGAAACCAATAAGAAAATGAAAGCAGTCTGATAGAAACTAGGTATAGACCAATATCTCACACTGTATCCAAGATAAGCTCAAAATAGGTGCATGATTTGGACAGAAAGGGTAACATCATAAGCAAATTAGTGGAACAAGGAAGAAATTAATTGTCAGATTTATGGATAGTAGAAGAGTTCATGAACAAATGAGAGATAGAGAGGTTCACAAAAGGTAAAATGGAAAATTTTGATTATCATTTAAAAGTTTTTATACAAAATCAATAAAGCTAAAATTCAAATTTCTTTGTTAATCTTATCATTTGACATTGAATCAAATCTACAAGAAAAGCAACTTCTTCAGTTGATTAAGAATCACAAGATATGAATAGGAAATTTCTAGAGGAACAAATCAAATCTATCAATAGCCATATTTAAAAAATGCTCTAACTCACCACTAATTAGAGAAATGCAATAAAAACAACTCTTAGGTACCACCTTACATCCATCAGATTGGATAAGATGACAAAACACAAAAAGAAAATGATAAATGCTGGAGGTTATGTTGGAAAACAGGTATACTAATGTGCTATTGGTAGCACTATGATATTTGTCCATTCTGGAAAGCAATTTAGAACTATTCCCCAAAAGCTATTAAACTGTGCATAGTCTTTGATTGAGCAATACTGCTACTAGGTCTGTATCCCAGAGAGATCAAGGAAAATGGAAAAGGACCCTATAGGTACAACAATATAGCAGGTCTTTTAGTAGCAAAGAATTAGAAATTGAGAGGATGCCTATTACTTGAGAAAAGGCTGAACAAGTTGTGTTATATAAACATGATGGACTACTGTTGTGCTGTAAGAGATGGTGAAGGTTTCAGAGAAACCTGGGAAGACTTGTGAATTGATGCAAAGTAAAGTGAGAAGAACCAGGAGAACAATTAATACAAAGCAGTAATTTTTAATTAATTAATTAATTTAGTTGTCAACATTCGCCTCCAGAAGTTTTAAATTTTCTCCACCTCTCTCTCTTCCCCCCTCCCCGAGACAGCATGCAATCAGATATAGGCTCTACATATACATTCTTATTAAACATATTTTCACATTAGTCATTTTGTATAGAAGAATTAGAGCTAATGGGAGGAACCACAAAAAGGAAAATACAAAGAGCAGATAGTATGCTTCGATCTGCATTCAGATTCCAAATTTCTTTCTCTGAATGTGGATGGCTTTTTCCATCATGAGTTTTTTGGAGTTGTCTTAGGTCCTTGCATTGCTGAGAAGAACTAAGTCTATCAAAGTCAGTCATTGCACAGTGTGGCTGTTACTGTGTACAGTGTTCTTCACTCAGTGCCTGCTCATCATTTCTTGCAGCCCAACAGTATTCTATTACATTCATATACCACAACTTGTTCATTCATTCCCCAATCGATGGACATCCCCTCAATTTCTAGTTCTTGGCCACTACAAAGAGAGCTACTATAAATATTTTTGTACATGTGAGTCCCTTTCCCATTTTTATGATCTCTTTGGGATACAGACCTAAAAGTGGTATTGCTGGGACAAAGGATACACACAGTTTTATAGCCTTTTGGGGATAGTTTCAAATTGCTCTCTAGAATGATTGGATCAGTTCACAACTCCACCAACAATTCATTAGTGTCCCAATTTTCCCACATCTTCTCCAACATTTATAATTTTCCTGTTTTGTCATATTAACCAATCTCATAGGTGTCATGTGGTACCTAAGAGTTATTTTGATTTGCACTTCTCCAATAGTGAATTAGAGCATTTTTTCACATCTTCAGTCTCAATACAGGACCTTGAATAGACAGCAGCAGACAATAAATTGTAGTTGAATAAAAAATTTTGTGATTTTATCTCAGCATTCTTAAGCTACAAGGTCTACCTTTTGATGAACCTCATGTTGTAGTAGAAATAGCACTGGACTAGAAGTAGGGTAGGAGTGGTCTAATCCCAGCACTTCTACTCTTCTCAGCTACTCAATACTTATTGTGTAACTTTGGACAAGTCCTTTATTCTCTCTGGGCTTCAGGGTCCTCCTCCCGAAAATGAGAGTATTCATCTAGATAGTCATTGATATTCTATGATTCTAAGCACATAAAGGGAAATGATAGATGGGTGGGAGAGGTATAGACCCTAAATGTGGTCTGGGAACTACTAACTGTTTAAAGGTAATCTGATAAGGGCTCCATGTTGGAGTTTGTCTGGAGTTTACCTGAGTTTGTCTTTTACTAGTACTTTGAATTGATTTGCTTATAGAATTGACATATTTTCATCAAATTATTAGGAAAAATGATCCTAGACTTGGAAGGGACCTTTGAGACTATTCTAAGACTAGATGACACTGATATAGGCAGCTGGACAAGGCATCAAGGAAAGTACATTGGATTTGAAGTCAGACAACCTGGGTTGGAATACTGCCTCTACCACTAACTTACCTGTTTGATCTTAAACCGCCTTTCTGGGTTTGTTTCCCCATTGACAAAATGAGGGGACTGGGCTAGGTAATTTTGGTGGTTCTTTCCAGCTTTCAATCCTGTCATCCTAGCTATGGTGTTGTTCTGAAAGAGCTTATCTCATCCACATTCTTGCCCAAATCAGAGATGGGCAAGGACTTGCTGAGGCAGAGGGGAGGGATAAGGATTACTAGTACAGAGAGGTTGTTAAGGTGCACCCTGAGGGGTGAGGGGAAGATAGTCAGTAGGAGAGGTAATATAGGAAGAAAAAATGTTAATCAATGAGAGAGGAAGGAATTCTAGGCCACGATGAAAGATGGAATCCTGAGCTTTCTTAGAGCTCTAGTAAGAGACAGGTTCCTGGCAAAATGGTAAAAGCAGTAGCAGTTTGTCTAAAGCCCCTGTCCCCTTCTCTCCAGCACCCAATATCCTTTTGTCCAGGAGGAATACCTGTGATAAATTTCATATAAATATATGTGTTTATATATATTTAGATATGCGTGTGTTTATATATCATATATGTGATGTATAGGTGTAGGGACACACCTGAGTACACATACATTCACACTTCTTTCTTTAAGAATTTGAATAGAAGTGTGCGTATGTCTGGGGGAAGGTTATCAAGGAGAAAATCCTCAGTGTATCTTATGGCAATATGTCTGTCTGAGGAGTGCGAAGACCAAGCTAAGTGTGAGTGTATGTGCACACATGTGTTTGCCCATGTGTTATGTTCACATCCTAGTCTTCAAGGTGTGATTCAATGAATGGGAAGTGAACCAAGATGGTTTAAGGTGAAACTCAGTGTATAAATATAAATAAATATAAAATGGAGAGATTTACTATTCTGTTTCGATGAAGGGAAAAGCTTTTAATATTCTGGGCCTTCACGGTCTGCAGCTCAGATAGTTAAGCATCTTTCTGTGGGGAACATAATATGCATATTGTTGATGTAACCTCTGGCTCAGTATTCCCATGCATGTTGTCATGGAAACATAAACTTTGAGTTCCTTTGTGGGTGGAGGAGTTCTCCTGGGCCATGAGTGACAGCTTGAGACTCCTCCAGAATGTGAGGGGTTGATTCAGCCTCAATTTAATCTCATTTGGGGAGCCCCACATATATTCAGGTCTCATTTGACTTTTTTGAGCTTAGCCTGCTTATCAACTATTTTAAAATTGGGTTGGACCACTCTGTTAAATTCCTTGTGGTTTTGCATGGATCTACCAAAGACGTTTGGGGTCATCTATGTGTTTTATGGTTCCCTGGAGGAATTTTGTCTGGACTTATGTTTGGGTTGCCACATGTGCAGGAAAGATTTTCACCCAGGACAATTTGATTTCTCACCTTTGGGTGAGAAAATTAGTCAACCTGAGGCCATGAATCCCTGTTGTAAGAGCCCCATGTGCTGTAGGAATTCATTTGGTACTAGACTTTTCTTCCAAGAAAGGAAGCTTTTTTTTCTTTCTTTTCCCTTTTTTTCTGCCTTTTTGGGTTTAATTCAAATTTTAAGTTTTGTTTTTCCTACTTCATTTGAATTGGGACAAACCCTTATAAGTACTAGGTTGGTGGTAGCCTATTTGTATTTGGAGGGTAATTGTAATCTCCAGGCATACCAGCTATGGTAAATCTGGTCTCTCACAAAGCAAAAATAACAACCCACACTATTAATTTTGCGATTGTCTAAGAGTGGACTGCTTGGGACTCTTCATGGCATACAGAAGGCCATTAAGAATTGTGAGTCACAGATTTTGTTAAGACTTTAGTGTATGAGATTAGGGAATATACTTCAAAGGTTGTTGTTTGAGCCGCCTCAGATTCGCAGAGGACTTTCATGAATTTGGGATATGGATAGATGTACCCAAAGCATTCCAGTTGATTTGCTGGGGACAGTAAACATTTAATTGAGGGGAGAGTGTAGTAAAGTTTTGGATTTCCATGAAGCTGGGCCCTTCCAGAGGGACATGTACTCCAGGCCTTTGCTAAGCACATGTGCAGGCAAAGGCTCCCATTGGTTCCTTCATTCCCCTAACAGGAGGGATGTCAAAACCTATTGGTGACTGAGCCAAGATGAGCCATCCTCTTAGTAGGGTAGGCTTTAAAAGAGGAGGATAGTCTTCTTTCTTTTCCTCCCTTTTGAGCTTGCCACTTGGGACTCTGCTAGCTCTTCTTTGGATTTCCAGCAAAGGGAGAGCGAGGATTTATCTTCCCTCCCGTTCCCCAGCAACAGCAATGTGGGTTGCAAGAAAATTGCACTGAGAGCATGTGCTTGTTTAGGTGAACCTGATCCTAGACTTCAAGTCCCCAAATGCCTCTTGTGCTTTGTGTTTCTTTCTCCAAATATATAAAACTGAACAACAATCCTGAGAGATGGATGTTTCCAGCTTTGGCAGCTACCTCATGAATTTGAGAGCTCTGGTTGCCTGGTAGGAGGTATTTTGTGCAGTTATACCCTCTTCATAGGAAAAGGTGACCACAACCATGACAATGATCCATATTTTGGCTATCCAGAAGACCTGAACCTTGAGTTGCTGTCCAGACAGTATAGACTGAGGTAAAAATGAAATCTGCACAACAGTCCCAGAAGTTTCTTGAGTGTCTTATAATAGTGGTGATAAATTGTAGTTTGTTTTAAATATATGCTAATGCATACTTATGAGTCTTTTGTTTTAAGCATTGCTTTTATGGTGGAAAAAATATACATTTGTCCTAAACCTGGTATCTACTACTTTGTACATTGAGTAACTTTTCCAGAAGAGGACCCTATTAATCCATTTTAGAGGAGACTCTAGACATCAGAGTCTTCCATACCTAGCCATACCTGAGCTTTTACTTGGTACTACAGTATAGGTACGTAAAAAGCTAAACAGGAAAAAAGCCCGAATCTCTTCTTTTAGGAGTTAGGCTTCTGTAGGAATTCTCTCAGATCCTCCTAAGTCCAGAACAGGAGTCCCTTATAAGAACAGGGGCTCCTGGACTCCGAGTGACATTGGCTTTTATAAAACTTGTCTTCTTCCTGCCCCAGAGGCATCAGTTCTCACATATGTACTTTAGTGTATGAGACAGTGCAGTGCGGTAGAAACTGAATTCTTCTGAGTCGCCTGACTCAAGAGACTTAGGTTCAAGTTCCAAACTAGCCAGCTAACTCACTGTGTGACCTTATACTTCTCTGAGTCTCAGTTTTCTTCCCTGTATGAGGGGAGTGGATGAGACAGTATCTGGAGTCCTTTCCAGCTTTATGAGTTTAAGACTCTCCAGACTGACTTGGCTATGGCCCTGTCCCAGAGAGAATTGGTGTTTTGAAAGCTGAGCCAAAAGAAGATGATGCTTAATTCAAAGAAGCGAATAACTGATGGTAGAATGTTAGGCATCAGCTATATTCCCTGGGATTTTTATTAGCTCCCAATATGTAGCTCCCAGAGAAAGTGCCACCTACAAGAACTGCCCTGAAAGAGAGGCTACGATTAAGATAAAAGAACAAGAGCTTATTCATGCCCACTGCTAAGACCACACTGAAGGTGCATTGGCTGACAACTTGGGGTGTTCTGGGATGCCAGATAACCCTCCCCAACCTGTAGAAGCTTATAATGATAATTAGTCTGGAACTGTCTGGGAAGGGGAATAGTGCCTGGTCTTTTGGGCAAAGAACTTCAATTTCATTCCACTCCTCATAGAATCATAGCGTGTCAGCAAGAAGGGCCCTTAGGACATAGAATAGTAATATTTAACACTTAGGTAGCACTTATTATATCCAGGCACTGTGCCAAGCACTTTAGGATTATTATCTCATTTGGCCCCCATAATGACCCCGATAAGATGCTATTATCATCTCCATTTTACAGATAAATAAACTGAGGCAAACATGGACGGACTCTCTGAACACGTAATGTCAAAGCTAGGTGGGACCTTAGAACGTGGCATGTGAAAGCTGGAAGGGAGCCCAGAATATAAAGTTTTGGAACTGGGAGAGGCCTCTGAGACTGTCTAATCCAACTACTTTGTTTTATAGATGGCCCAGAGAGAAGCTTACTACCTGTATGACACTGGCAAAGTCACTTAAACCTCTGGGTTTTTGTTGCCAATTCTGTAAATCAGAGTGTTGGACCCAATCTCTAAGGTCTCTTCTAGTTCTAAATTCTGTGACTAAAAGTGATTTGACCAAGGTCACACAATGTGTTACTGACTGAGCTGGAGCTGGAACCTATGTCTCCCGGTTTCCAGTCCAGGACTCCTTCCACCCCATGGTGATGCCTCTTCTTTAGTCACTTTCCTTTTGTCCCATTTGACTAGCCCTGGGGCAGGGCACACAGAGGGGTTTGAGTTATGTGGCTGATCAACTACAATCTCCTGCCTCTGCCCACGAAACCACTAGGCAATGTGGCGCCCTACATGAAAGAGGAGCTTGAAAGACTTTCCAGAACAAACCAGGAGTTGGTGTTCCAAGGTGAAAAATAAAATCTTTATTTTGGTTACTTCAGCATATGCACTACACAGACATGCCCAAATAGCTGGCAAGTGCCCGCAAATTGGGATGGGCACAAATGGCTCAAAAGCAAGTTCCCCTGCCCGCTCTGCTAGAAAAAGCTTTATATAAACTATGGACAGAATCAAATACCATTTTTTGCTCACATTTTAAAATCTTGTTTGAAAAAAAAAACCCCAGATTATTTCCCTAGCAGTAGTAGTAGCAAGTATGAGCAAAGCTTCCAAAACTCTTCATCTCCTGTTTTCCAGATAGACACCATTTCATACTGATATAGTGCTTTGCAGTGTTTTTACAGTGAATTCATAGCCATTCTCTCATGGGATGTTCACAGCAATGTTACAGAGGATTCTTGTTCTCATTTTACAGACTGGGTAACTAAAGCCAGAGAAATGAACTGCCAAGGGGAACTGTTTTTGGTAGAACCAGAACTAGAATCCAGGTCCTCTGACTTCCAGTCCAGGAATTATTCCTCTACATGAGGCTCTCTCTCCAGATGCCTATATGTTTTTTGTGTTCTCCCTACAAATTTTACCTTTCTGAGGCTTGATATCCTGGAGCTAACTGGAAGTTGAAGATGGTACAGAAGCAAGGAATATTTTTTTTATCTTTCAGGTATTTCCCCTAAACTAGGGAATTTTCAGATCTGGGACAGGAATTTTCTATTCCAATTTACTGGACAGGTCCTCAGAGGTAGTCTGACACAGCTTGAAACTGAAGCAGGACACCTCTCCATGGCACCCCCAAGTGGTCATCCATCAATAGAATGTAAACTCTTTGAGGGCAGGAACTCTCTCATTTTTTACTTGCATCTCCAGAACCTAGGACAGCTCCTGGCAGAGAGTAGGCACTTAATAGGTGCTTGTTGATTGGTTGATTACTGAAGAACTCCAGTGCTTCTAAGGCAGTCCATTCCTATTTTGTATAGCTGTGCTTTTTTTTTTTTTCTCACTCATATCAAAATCTGACTCTTTGTAACTTCCCTCCATTGCTTTATAGTTCTGCCCTTTGGAACCAAGTAGAAGTCTAATCTTTCTTGTGATAGCCCTTCAAGGATTTGAAGGCAACTATCATCCCATCTTCCCCAAGTCTTCACTAGGCTAAAAATCCCTAGCTCCTTCAACTTAAATTCATATATTTAGGTGGTTTCAGGACTCCTCACTCTCTTGGTCCCTTTTTTCTGGCATGTTGCTTCTCATGAAGATGACTCTACATTTTTTTAAGGCTATATCAATGGCACACAAGCTTGGGCAGATCCTATCACAGAATCCCTGAATCAGTATTACAAGGAATCTTCAAGTCCTTGTAGTCTAACTCCTACCTGAACAAGAGTTCTATCTCCAGCATCCTCAAGCTTGCTAGATTTTGATCAAAGATGTGCAAGTTCTCCTAGAAGCTATAGCTTTGAAGGCCCCTCCTCCCTGCTTCACTATAAGTCTACAGATCTGTGTTGAGAGGCTGTGCAATGAGGAGGGCCTGGGGTCAAGCCTTGGGTCAGCATCAATACAAGCTAGTATGAAAGGTTGGGTCCTAAGAATCTTGACTTTGCCCCTAGAAGGTCCAATGTAGGTCCTGAGAATGGTGGGAGAAAGGAGGAAGATATGGCAAAGTCAAGCTGACCTGAAGGCATAGTGCCAAAGGTGAAGAGAAGTGTGAAGGCAAATTGAATATTACAGTCACCTTATAGTTCTTGGGAACCTAACAAGCAGGTAGCCTAATGCCTTTGGGAATGAGGCACATGTGCTCCAGCCTCCGACTTGGGGTGAATAACTCAGCTCTCTGGAGCACAGGATTGTAGGCACTGGCCCTGTCTTTCTACTCAGAGTCTCAAAGCTTGGTGGGAAGGGCAAGGTAAAGAGACTATCCAAACCAATCACTTCCTTTAACAGAGGAGGTAACTGAGGCCCAGAGATGGGATTAAAACCATAGAAATCCTAAATTGGAAGGAGCCTCAGTTCGAGTCCAGCTTCCTTTCCAAGTGCAGTGGTCTACTTGTAACAGCCCTGACAAGTGCTCTGTCTGTTCTTGGAACTCTAAGAACAACTTCCTCTTGGGGAAGTTCCATTCCTTTGTGAATTAGCTCTGATTTATAAAGAGGTCTTTTTTTTGAGCTGAAATCTACCTCTCTATAGCTTCTATCAGTTTCTCCCAGTTCTGCTCTCTGAGGCCAATCAGAAAAAGACCACTTTCCATGTAACAACTCTGCGGATATTTCAAGACAGCAGCTTTGTCTCCTTAAAGGGTTCTTTCCACTACATCTTATTTATTTCTTTGAATATGATGCAGATTCATCTACTGGTCCCCAATATCAAGTGCCCTGATTCCTCCTCATGCTAGGAGCCATCTTTTTGCTTGTCGAAACCTCCCACTGTATCCTATATCTCTGGGTGAGGCTAGCTTGGAGGATAAGAGGTTGAGTATAGGTTGAAATTGACCATCTTAGTCTAGACCCATGACCTGATAGTGCAAGAAGGGGACCCCTTATTGGGGCAGGGGTGGGTGTTATGTCTCTGCATAAAAATAGTTGCAGGCCAGGGACAGGGCATTACATCTTTGACAGTCGCCAGCCACTGTCAGAACTGCCCTGTCAATATCATGGTACTGTTGCATCATGGGAAAAGGACCCTCCCTATGACTGAGGGAATATTAAAAACTCAACCTTCTCAGGGGCTCTGGATTTTAGGAAAGGTAATGGGCCAGATGGATGCAACCCAGACTTTATGACTCCCAAAGATGGCTGTTGACCATCTTTAATCCTGTGTGACCTAGAGTGTTTCCAATGCAGAGAATTCCCATGGGGCCCGGGACATTAGGGGGAAGGGAAAGACTCTTGATTGAATTTCCATGTTATTATGGGGTACAGCTTGGGAGTTGTCTTACGGGGTGTGATTAGGCTCAGTTGTGTGGGTTGGGATGGGCATGGGGAGATTGGGGTTTGCTCCCCATCCCTCTATGGCCGACAAACAGCTTCTCTGTTGAACTATTCTCCAATAATCACATTCCGGTGACCCTTCACTGCCTTCATCTTGTCACTTTCGAAGTTCACCACCAGCTTGTGTAGTCCCGGCCACTGGGGCATCAGGTCCATTCGGGCTGTGACAGTGCTTCCAGGTTCCACTGGATCAGTGCTTGGAGAAGAAATAGAGAGATGGTAGAGACTTAGTCCTGAGATGTTCTCATGACCCCTTACCAGATCTCTCAGGGCAACGCACATAGTCTGGGGACAGGGGGTAGGGATGGGAGGGATAGACATAGTTTGTTTCAAGGTTGTTTAGTCGACTTGAATTGAACCACCACTTTCTAGGCTGCTAGAGATTCATCGTCTGTAAAAACTATGAAGGGACCTTAAGCATCATCTAGTCCCATTTCACCCCTCCTAAGGTATATGTGCACCTATGTGTAGGTATATGTTTGTGCATGATGTGGTTACAAGTTTGCACATGGATAGAATCCTAAAGCTTCTTAGAGCTAGAAGGGGCCTTAGAGATCATCTAGTTCAACCCCTTAATTTTACAGGGAGGAACCTGAGACCAAAGAGAGGGAGTAACTTGCCCAAGGTCCCATGAGTGGCAGAGCTGAATCCTGAACGCATGTCTCCTGACTCCTAAGACAGAGCTCAGGATAGAGTCCTGTATGTATGTGTATATATCCATGTGTATATATGGAGAATAAGTAGTTACAAAAATTTCTGTGCTGTATGGATACCTACATATGCATGTGGTGTAGACACGTATATACATAGGTATATATGTATAGATTGTGGGTATATGTCAGTATCAACAAACATATATAGGGGCACAGAGGTGAGACTAGTTCTTGATCTGTTGTAATTAGACCAATGGGCAGGTCAGGTATCCCTGTCTGAGTTGGGGTGGATGTGGATGTGGCCTTGAAAAGTTGAGCCTGACATATCTAAGGGGAATCTGAAACCTATCTCTCTATCCCTTATGCATCCTAAGTTTCTGCATTCTCAGAGGTCACCAGGATTCATATCCCAGGTAATATGAAAACCCTTTCTTTCCATGCTGAGCAAGGAGCAACAGTGACCCAAACTCAGACATGGTCCTGAGCTTGCTCTGGGGCAAGCCTCAGAGGGATGAGCCTGGCTGGATTTGGGGGGGGGGGGGTGTATGTTAGTAAGGCTTAGTTAGGTTCACTATAGTAACCCCTTTCTGAAGGGTCAGTGACTGTCCTTCAAGACCCAGCTGAAATGTTACCTCTTATCTGAAGCCTCTTCTGATTTTTCCAACCCATAACAGATCTTTCTTTTCAAAGTTCCCACAACTATGACAAATTAGTCCCTGCAATTTGGCCCTTGGTGATATAAAAACTGGTTTTCTGACTACTTCTTGTGTAGATCCTCAGCCAGATGGGTAGCTCCTAGAAGGCAGGCTCTTGGTCTCCTCTTTACCCATAGGGCAGATGAGCAGTTAAGCCCAAACTGGAGGTGAGAATGCTCAGTTGTTGGCTGGCTAATTTATGGTGAAATAGTGTATTCTCTGTCACTCATTCTCTTTCTCCTCTGTGGTGGGAAAGTTCCAGTATTCAACCACAGGGGAAGCCAGCTTTAAACCTCCAACATAACTTTGCTGCAGAGAGATAGATCATGGAATCTGCGAACATCAGAAGGCATCCAGATCAAGCTATCGCCTGACCAGGAATACATCCTATAGCATTCTTAATGAATGGGCATCAGGTTTCTGCTCGTAGGCCTTCAGTGATGGAGAATCTCCATCTTCTGAGGCAGTCCATTCAACTTTGTTAAGAAGTCTTCCCCTACATTAAGCTGAAATTTCTCTCATTTAATTATGTGCCGTTACTCCTAGTTAGAGGAATCATAGATTCTCAGATTTAGAAGAGACCTCACAATCGATCCAGTCCAACTCATCTCTAGACAAATGTTCTCAAGCACATCTCTGACAAGTGGTCATCTAACTGGGGCCAAACAGAATCAGTCTAATACCGTTCCCCCATAACCCTTTGTAACCCAGCCCCTTCCCACATTTCCAGGGATCCTATACCTCACATCCCTCCATGTATTTTTCTATCCAGTGATGCTGGCCTCCTAGCTGTTCCTTATGCATGATATTCCTTCTCCGGATTAAAGGTTCTCACTGGCTGTCTCTGAGGCCTGGGACTTCCTCCCTTTTCATCTCTACCTCTGAGCTTCTCCTGCTTCTTTCAAGTCTCAGTTAAATTCTCACCTTCTTCATAGACTAGCCTTTCTTAACCCCAGACCTCAGAGACCACCCTCAGTTTGTCCTACATATATTCTGCTTGCACGTAGTCATTTGCATGTTGTCTCCCCATTAGACTGTGAGGTATTTGAGAGCAAAAACTGAGTTTTTGTTTGTTTTTTATGTTTTTGTTTTTGCCTCTCTTTGTATCTCTCTTGATTAGCACATTGTGTGGAACACAGTAGGTGCTTAATAAATGTTAGTTAACTGGATTGACCCACTATGCTCTAGGTACTTGCAGATTGCTATTATGTTCCACCTTAGCCCTTTTTAAGCATTCTCTTCTCCTGGGCTCCAGCCCTGACTTTGTCACTTACTCTCTGACTTGGATCACTTAACCACCCCTGGGTCCCTATAAAGGGAGGGAGTGAAAGGTTGGACCATTCCAGGTCTAAACCAATGATCCCATGATCTTCTAACCTCAAAGATCTCCTTCATTTCTAAATCCACACTTTTGGTTCCTTTGACAGATCCTTGTCTGGCTTGGTCTCCAGTTCCTTTGCGGTCCCGGTCACTCTCCTAGAAACTCTACAGTTTGTCAGTGACTTCTCACAAAGGGACTCACTCCACCCCATAAGGCCCTTTCCACTTGTGTGAAGTGAACACTTACATCTCAACTATCTTCTGCCCCTGAGTTAGCCCAGTGCCCTCTGCAGTAAAGACACAGCCAAGCAAGGGAACTTGGAGAGGGTTTTTAACAGACAATTCAGCCACCAGCTTCCGATTCTTCTTGGGTTCTCCTAGGATCTGCAATGGACAGAAGAATGATATGAACCTTTGGGAAAAGAGCAAGGAGGCAGGGCTATAGAGGTGGGAGAAGCACTGACCTGGGGGCCTAGAGGCCTGAATTCTAGTCCTTCTACTGTGAGGTCTTGGGCAAGTCCCTTATCTCTCTGGGTCAGTTTCCTTGTGTATAAAGTGAAAATAATAACCCCTGCTCTAGTTCCATTCATAGGGCCATTGAAAGAATCATCATTAGTGATGAATAAAGAGTAAAAGTTCTTAATTACTAATACAACTTGCCTCCTGACTAATGCCCTTGGGGACTCTTACTACAGGTATACAACTTTCCAAGAACTGGGGTCTATAGCTCAGTTAAGAGCATGGTCTTAAAGGCATCCATGTTATGGTTTTGATCTTTATGGGGGCCAGTTAACTTTGTTCTGTTCCAGGGTCACAGGGGTCACCATAACTCTGGTTGGCCACTGCCATTAGTCTTAAGGGGAAATGATCCAAATAGAAGGTAGATAGCTCAGTGGGACACATTCTCACTAATAATTGTTCATATTTCTATAGTGCCTTAAGATTCACAAAGGTATTTTCCTCACAATAGCCCTATGAGCTAGGTAGTGTAAGTATTTTCACCCCCATTTTACAGATGGGTAAACTGAGGTTCAGCTAGTTGGTGTTGGCATTTAGATTTGAATCCAGGTCTATCCTGACTCCAAGTCCAGCATTCTTTCCACTATTCCACACTGGAGACACATTCCAAAAGCATGTGTCCTACTGCCCGGGTCAGTTACATAGTTTTATTGTAGAAGAGCTTCTAAGCTTACTACTAAAAGCAAGTAATCAGAGAATTATAGAATATAGAAAATTATAGAATGTAATTATAGAACTGGAAAGAACCTTAGAACACAGAAAATTGAATGTCAGGACTAGAACATAGAATATCAGGCCAGGAAGGGAACTTCCAGATCATTTAATAATAATGACTAGATACAGAGTGCTTTACAGTTTGTAAAGTACTTTATAAATATCTCATTCTATCCTTACAACAACCGCAAGAGATAGGTGCTATTACTATCTCCATTTTACAGATGAGGAAACTGAGGTAAAGGTTGAATGACTTGCCCACCATCACGGATCTAGGAAGTGTGTGAGGCCAAATTTGAGTTAAGTTCTTCCTGACCCCAGGCCAAACACTCTATCTACAGCACCACCCAGGTGCTGCCAGTGCTCATTTTATAGACAAAGAAACTAAGGCAGAGAAAGAGGCAGAGATGCTCTCAGCTATGCCCTGGTGCTGCCTCTATGGGAAGGGGAAAAGAGGTAACTCGGCTCCTTCTGTGCCCCTCACCTTGTCCCCAGGAGCCCCCTTGGGGCCTACAGTGAGGGCATCTGCTTCCCATTGCTTCCCCTCATTTTGCCTTTGGCCTGCCCTTTGGGACAGTGTGGGCCAGTGTTCTCCTTACCCTGATCTTGATCTCCGGATTCAGCAGGTAGATGTCTCGTTCAGCTAACAGGAAAGTCTGGGACCGTTGCACTTGAAGGAGCATCTTCACCTTGATCAGGTTGGTCTCTCTCAGGTGGTCACGATATTGTGAGTAGATGATCCTCAGGGGTATTTTCTTCTCTGTAAGAAAAATGAGGATAAGTTCATCTTTGGCATTTGGGGTAGGGGTGTGTGTGTGTGTGTGTGTCCCCGTGTCCCCTATTAATGCAGATGGTGAGAATGGCCAGTCTTCAGCTGCTTTCCTCCCTAGGAGAGTGGTGGGCAGACCATAGGTGAGGTCTGCCTAAGAACCATTCCCTGTTGTTTAGTTTCTGTACCTCTCCAGCTATAGACCAGGATCCTTTTCATCTTGAACTAACTGCTCACTTTCTCTAAACTCCCCGGGTCACTGCCAGTCTTTACTCGTCTCTTGTACAGGACTACTGAAACAACCTCCTAACCTGTCTTCCCACCTCCAGAAGGAAGATTCCTGACCTTCCTCCCCTCCCTTGCAATTTACATTGACATGATGCCAGAGTCACTTTTCTGCCCAGCTCTGATCACTTCTCACTGAAAGGAAGACCAACAATGAGCACTTACTAAAGTACTTATTATACATGACCCTATGATTGGTATTAAGGAAAGATGGGAAATAAAATGGAGTGCACAACAGCCGTGACTTGAAGTGATAAAGTCGGGGGGCCAAGAGCATGAGAGCAGCCATATTAGTGTTAGAGGGACAGGATATGGGCAGGAGTTGAAAGTCCGATGCCTGGGAGGGAGAGGGACACCCTTAGAGCCGACCTCTACGGAACCAGAAAATCTTGTGCCTCGGGACATATAGGGGAGAATAATTTGCTCCTGTGGTTGACCTGAAAACATTAAACCATTCTGGGCTTGGCTTCCTGTCCTCCCAGCTCATGGAAGTGCCCTAGATCTTGTCATCAAAAGAATAACAACTACAGGCAGTGCGGCCTGGCGAGGGTCCAGCCCTATGTCAGCCTCCAGATTCCTTCTTAGTCAGAATCACATCCAGGTGCTGAGTGAATTCTCCCTGTGGTGGGAGGGCCTGTGGAGAGGCAGCTGGGGGAGGGGAAGGCCCATGTTCAAGTGCTGGGTCTGCCACTTCTGACACAGCCTGGAGGATGCCCCTCCCAATCCACTTTCTTGGGGGTCTTAGCTTTTTTTACATGTAAAATGAGGTCAGAGAAGATTCTCTCAGAGGCCTTTTCCAGCTAGAGCTCCTTGCCCTCTCTGCGCTTCAGTTTCCACATCTGTGACATGGGGATGATGACCCTTGTACTACCCGTCCCCAAAGGCTTGTTATAAGGATCAAATGTGATAATGGCCCATGGAAATCTATAGTTGGAAAGGATGGATCAGGTAGGCATGGTTAGGGGATCGGACTCAGAGCCAAGAAGACCTGAATTCAAATGCTCCTTCAGACGCTGACTGGCTGTGTAACTCTAGGCCAATCGCTTACGCTCTCAGCCTCAGTTTCTTTGTCTGTAAAATGGGCACAGTAGTAGCGCCTCTCTTCCAGGGTGGTTGCAAGGCTCGAGTGAGACCACGGATGCGGAATGCTTTCCAAGCCTTGAAGCACTCTGTTTTGTTGTTCACTTGTGTCCGACTCTTTGTGAACCCAGCAAAAATATTAGACATTAGAGCAATTTGCCATTTCCTTCTCCAGCTCATTTTGCAGATGAGGAAACTGAGGCAAACAGGGCTAAGTGACTTGCCCAGGGTCACACAATCAGTAAGTGTCTGAGGCCAGATTTGAGCTCCCTGACTACAGGCCCGGCACTCTATCCACTGTGCCACCTAGCTCCCCAAAGCCCTCTATATTAAATATACATATAAAGGCTATTATTTTTTGCTTTGTTTTGGTTTTTGGAGGGGGGAAGGCAGGGCAATTGGGGTTAAGTGACTTGCCCAAGGTCACACAGCTAGTAAGTGTCTGAAGCCGGATTTGAACTCAGGTCCTCCTGACTCCAGGGCTGGTGCTCTACTCACTGCGCCACCTAGCTGCCCCTACAAATGCTATTATTAATAGAGGGAAAGGGGGTATGTGTCCTTCGTCGCTTACTTCTCTACCTGTGTTTTCCATCTACAATGGAATTCAGATTGTCACAAGGACTTGAGAACACTTACAAACGAATTTCCCTTGGACAGGCTTAATGAAGGGCAGAAATAAACATGGGTAAAGAGTGAGCAGCTCCTACCTGAGAGACAATGGTGATTAAATAGCGGTGGGAAGAAGAATCGGTTTGGAGGGAGCTTTGACCTGCTAATTTAATGGGCCATCAATTTAATTCCCTCTATACCAGGCGATTTTGGAGAGAGGTCTCTCTCCCACTGCCCTCCCTCTGGAACTTTACAAGCCTGCCCAAGATTACTGATGGGAAGTCTCTATGGACTTAGGTACAAGAGAGCTGAACACAGACTTCTCAAGTCTCTCTCTTCTCCCTCCAATCCATACTCCACATGATTGGCAGAGTCGTATCCCTAAAGCCCAGGGCTGACCTTGTCACTTCCCTGATCAAACTCCTGTGGCCCCCTTTTGCCTCTAGAAACAGATTCAGACTCCTGGGTGGGGCATTTAAAGCCCTTCTATATCCACAATAGAGAAATGGTCCAAAGGATATGAACAAACAGATCTCCAAAGAAGAATTGTAAACAGTTAACAGCCATGTGGAAGGATGCTGCAAATCACTAATAACAAGAGAAATGCAAATGAAAACAACCCAAAGGTTTCACCTCAACAAATTGGCAAAGATGCCAAGAGTTTAGAAGAGTCAATGTTGAAGAGGTTTTAAAAAGAAAAGTACCCCTTGTTGGTGGAACCATGAATCAGTGCAAACGTTCTGGAAAGCAATTTGGGATTATACAAATAAAACGTTTAAAATGTCCTTGCCCTTTTACCCAGATATTTCACTACTAGGCACATACCCCAGGAAAGTCATTGACAAAAGGAAAGGCTCCATATACACCAACATATTTACAGTGGAACTTTTTGTGGTAGCAAAGAACTGGAAACAAAGTAGACGTACATCAAATGGGATGGGGATGGGGGGAGAGGGTGGGTAGCTAAACAGTCAGGTGGTGCCTGACTGTTATGGAATATTATGGTGCTGTTAGAAATGAAGAATTTAGAAAAGCATAGAAATTTTTACAACACAAACTGATGAAAATTGAAATAAACAGAGCCTGGAAAAGAGTACAACAGCTAGGTGGTGCAGTGAGAAGAGCACTGGCCCTGGAATCAGGAAGACCTGAGTTCAAATCCGGCCTCAGACACTTGACACATTTACTAGCTATGTGACCCTGGGCAAGTCACTTAACCCCAATTGCTCTGCCTTCCCCCCTCCAAAAAACCCCCAATATATACAATAATAAAACAGTAGAAATGGGGGATGGGGAGAAAGCTCACCAATCACAAAACAATCTAAGCTGAATCTGACGAAGCCAGGACTAGAATGTTTCCTGACTCCCGGTTCTTTCTCCTATTCCACGCATCCATAAACAAGATTCTCCTCTGGCTTACTAGTCATAAAGGTTAAGATTTATGGGTTTGGTTGGGCCAATAGATGCAGGTTGACCACTTCAGTTTGCTACTAGTCTGACATGCCGCTTCCCTTCTTTGAACCTACTCAGTCTCTTTCTGTAAAGTGAGGTAGCTGGACAAGGTGGTCTCTATCTATGTTGTTTTAGTCATTGTACACGTTGTTTTCTCAACTCTGTTTAGTTCATTTTGTATCTGTTCATGTAAATTTGCCCATGTTTCTCATCATATTCACCACAGCATGCTAATATTCCATGACGTCGATGAACCACCATTTGTTTGGCCATTCTCCAACGGATGGATGTTAACTTTGTTTCCAGATCTTTGCTACTACAAAAAGTTTCATATCTAGTTCTGACACTCTGTGTTTTAGCATTCTAACAGGCTTGATGGATGGTCGTCAGCCTCTGAGCATTTCTGATGCCAAAGCATTCCTGGCTTTAAGCAAGGCAGGAAGATGACCTGCCTGGGCTGGAAATCCTGTACAGGATTGGCAGGATTTGGAAAGATTGGAAAAGACTGGAAAGAGTGCCATTTGGCAATCCTGAGGTCAATTCTGATGTCTACCCAGATTTCTCTGGCAATAAAGGGTCAAATTAGAGATTAGGAGGGACTCTATAGGAAATAGTTGGGAGGGTCTAGAAAACATTAACGTAAGGGAGGCTAGAGAGTTTGTTTTTTTTTTTTTTTTCCCACGGGAGACAGCTCTTGCTTTGGAGTGGTCAGAATGAAGCTATATGGGGCCTTTTTGATGTTGGATTCCAGGCTAAGCATAGGCTATTTGCCCAAGGAACAGGGTTGGGTAGCCGTTCTCATCAGGCTCCTGATATCTGCTCATGTAATCTCCTCCTTTCTCTTGTGTTTGCTGCTTCACACTAAGGCTAAGGCACCCCTCTCTGCAGGAGATAGGAGAGAGAAGGTGGATCTGTGGTCTGTGGGTTCTACTTCAACTCTGAATGGAACCTCATTCCATTAAAATGGTGGGCCCTACCCCCCTCCACAGGACTGGGCACTGTTAGTAGGGGATCAGGAGACCAGACTAGGATGCATAGATTTGTTTCAGGCGGATTACCAATGAAATTCAATTCATTGCAGCTCTCAAGAGAAAGCATGTGGTATAATCAACAGAGAGCCAACCTCAGAGTCAGGAAGACTTAGGTCCAGGTCCCACCTCTGACCCCCACTAGGGATCAAGTGTGACCAAGTAAATCACTAAACTTCTCAGTCTCTCGGGCACCTCTTAGTTGTTGAACAGCTGAATGATCTATATTGTTGGAAGGAAATTGCCTCACCTAGGACATCCTACACCGATGAAGTCACTAGTCTGGGCAAAAATAATAAGGAGCCAATAGAAGAAATACTAGGAAACAGAGAGCTAAAAATTCCTGAAGATGGAGATAAAACGAAAAGGAGGCAGGATAGGTTTCCTGGAATTCTGAGTGCATCATTCATCAGTGAGACAGCACCTAGCTGTGTGCTGAGGCAGAGACAACAAACAAGTGTTAAAAAAAAAAAAGATCAGTTTTGATTGGAGAGAAAAAGTTATTGTGGTTGGCAGCCAGGAAACACCTCTGCAGTGAGAGACCATTCATTCCCTTGACTGGAAATTGGGAGACTTGGATTCTCCCAACTCTAGGAAGAGTGAAGCACAGGCTGCTGCAGTTGGATGGTACCTGGGAGATCGTCTTCACTAACCACCTCATTTTACAGGAAGGGATACTGGAGTCCAACAAGGGGAAAGGAGTCACCAAAGTCACGTGTTGAGTAAGTAGAACTAGGACTTGAACCCAGGTCTTCTGACTCCCTGGACATGTCAATTCATCTCTCCAGGCCTCCATTTCAAGGTCAACAAGATAACTGCCTTATCAAGAACTATTTAGTCTTTTAAGACTAGCTATCATTCTCTATAGTATGTAAGCCCCTTGAGGGAACAGACTGCTTCATTTTTGTCTTTATATCTCTATCACTTAGCATGGTACCTGACACACAGTAAGTGGTTAAAAAATGCTTGCTGATCATGGTGACCCTGTGGGATGGGTAGGGCTAGCATTTTTTGTTTTGTTTTGTTTTGTTTTTGTGAGACAATTGGGATTAAGTGACTTGCCCAGGGTTACACAGGTAGTAAATGTCAAGTGTCTGAGGTTGGATTTGAACTCAGGTCCTCCAGACTCCAAGGCTGGCGCTCTATCCACTACATCACCTAGCTGCCCCATGGTGCTAGGATTATAATTTCCATTCCACCTATGTAGAAATTGATGTTCTGGGAGAGTAAATGCTTTGTCTGTGGTCACAGAGTTAATGAGTAAGACTAATAAGGAACTCAATCCCAGGCCTCATGGCTGCAAGTGTGGTGTTCCTTCCATAATGACAGACTGTCAAGAACTAGGTCATAAAGGATAAATGCCCATTCCCTTTCTCTGGTGAAGGTGTGGCATTACCACCAATTATCTGATCCTAGCTGAGAGAGAAAAAAAAAGGAGAGGAAATAGTCTTTGTATGACCTCTAGAAGGAAGCTAGGAAGGTATATGCCTGTCAGGAATCACCCCTGTCCCTCTACACTTTTTTCTTGTTGCTGCCCGTTCTGGAGGACTTCACTTTCCAAGCTGCCTGGGGCCAGATGCCTCAGTGCTGGGACCTGTAGCTAGGAGAACAAATTGGTGATGTGGGGCAAACATTCTGGAAGATACAACCTGACTGTGTTAGACTTGCAGGCTAAAGAGAAAGCCTGGATTTGAATGCAGACTTTGCTCCTTACTTCTTGTGTGACCTTGGAGAAAGCATTTAACTTCTTTGCCCCTCACTTTCACCATCTATAAAATGAGGGGGTTGGAGTAGATAATTCCTTAGATCTCTTTCCAGTTTTCATCCTCTGATCTTGTGACCCTGCTTCCCTATTCCCGGTGCTAAGCACAGTGATACTTAATGAAGACCCAGTAAGTGATAACGTGCTTGTGACCTTACCAGATGAGGGTTCTACGATCACAGAGGGCATGTCTTTCCTGCAACACTCAGGCCCAAGTCTGCCGTTGTAGCTGACTGTCCGGGCAGCTATCAGTAGCCGGCAGCTTTGCTCTTCTGATGAAGTGTTGTTGATCACACCAAAGACGTCAAAGTCACTACCCTTGTTCATGTCTGGGGACACTTTGATCTTAATCATCACACTATCATCCCCTGGCTGCCCTTCTTGTGAAGTCAGCTTGTTCAGGTGATTCGCTCTTTTATATGTATCCCGTTCCTCCTCGGATCCTGAGATATGAAAGAATATTTCAGTGAGCAGCAACACCATGAGGTGTGTATGTGTGTGTGCATGAGTGTGTGTAAGCAACAATAATAATAATTAACATTTACAGAGCACCTTAAGGTTTGCAAAGTGCTTACCATGCTTAATCTCCTTTGACCCTCACAAGACCACTATGAGAGGTGGGTGCTATTATTATCCCCGTGATACAGAGGAGAAAACAGACTCAGAGAGGTAAATGCTTGCCCAGGGTCACACAGCTAACAAGTATCTGAGTCAGGAGTCAAATTTCCTGAGTCCAACACCAACACTCTTTCTGCAAATGCCACACTGCCTTCCAATTGTCATTCTTCTCACAGATGCAGCGTCTACCTCAGAAGCATTGTCCTTTTGATCACAGACTTCAGACTCTCAGAAAGATAGGATTGTACATCATGGAATCATAGCAGTTGACTCTACAGAGTGTTATAAATATTTGCAACTTGTTATAAATATTTGCAGATATTTACAGAACATTTTAAGATCTGCAAAGTGCATTACAAACACGGTCTCCTTTGAACCTCACAACTGCACTGTGAAGGAAGTATTATCTCCAGTAAATAAGGAGACTGAGGCTCAGAGCACTGGAGAGACCTGTCTGTAGTCACTTAGTAACATGAGTGGAGTTCACACCTGGGCCTTTCACAATTCCACTTTTGTTGCAACAGTTCAGCTAGCAGCTGTTGTGGGGGTGAAAGACTAACACAAACCCAACAAGAACGCTGCCAGCACAGGTTCTTTGATCTGCTTTACTAAGGAAAATAACGTTAAGGGGTTAACAATCTTACTTTAATCCAACATATACATATAAACTCACTTAGTTCAGGGGAAGAAGCCAGCACCCTGAACTTCAAAGCAACTATAAACAAATTACAAACATACATTATAAACAGACCAAATACAATTCATAGTTACCAAGAAACCATCAACATCTGAGTTCAGGAGGTGGAGAGCTCATAACAATGGCTAGCCTAGAGTCATGCAGCCACTCCTCCTGTGGCTCAGAGCCTCAAGCAAATAGCTCTGTTCTCTCTTTTTATACACTCTTTAGCTGTCATCAAACATTATCTGAGCCAGTAAAACTTAGGCTCCTACTATTGGCTCTGGTCTTAGTAACTCCTCTCAGGACCCTGAGGGCTTCACACCCACATAGGTTTAGTACCTAGTAGAAAGGGGTTTGGGCCTGGGGCTTTGCACCTAGTGAGGCTCAATCAAACACACTTAATTTATCATTCTAAAACAGTAAAAAAAAGTCCCAACTTAATTGATATTACACACGTACGTGGAAGGAGTGCGTGTACTCCCAACTCTGTCATTAACTTTGTCTGACCAAGTCATTTGCTCTTTCATGACCTCAGTTTCTCTCTCTCTATAAAATGAGGTCATGTCTACTGCTGCCTCCCTACTGCCTACCAACATGACCATGTCTCCCCAATCCAAAAAAGCCAAACATACAAAGAACCCCCTTCACTTGATCCACACATCTCTGCTAGCTGTTGTCCCTCTGTATCTCTCCTCTCTTTGGTAGCTAAACTCCTTGAGAAGGTTACATAGAATCCATTGATATCTCCGCTTAATTTCTTACTCTTTCTAACTCTTAAGTCTAGCTTCCAACCTTATCATTCAACTGATGCTGATCTAATGGTCTTTTTTTTTCTTCCATTTCATCTTTCTTACCTCTCTGCAATCACCCTCTTCTCCTCTCTACTTTCTTCTTTCTAGGTTTCCATGACACTGCTTTCTCCTGGTTCTTTTCCTCCCTGCCTGACTGCTCCTCCTCAGTTTCCTTTCTTGGATCTTCACTGAGGCCATGCTCTGTAGAGGTGAGTATCTACTAGGACTCTGTCATGGACTGTCTTCCCTTCTCTCTCTTTACTGTTTCACTTGATATCAGCTCTCATGAATTCAATGATCATCTCTATGCTGATGTTACTCAGACCTACTTGCCCATCACTAATCTCCCTCTTAACCTCTAGACCCACATCTTGAACTATCTATGAACTGTCCAAAACTGAACTCACTGTCTTTTCTCCTAACCTCTCACCAATTTCAAACATCCCTATTACTGTTGAGGGCACTACCATCTTCCTAGTCACCTGGATTCAAAACCTAGCTATTCTCAACTCCTCACTCTCACCTTCCATATCTAATCTGTTGTCGAGTCCCGCCATTACATTTGTTTACAACTCCTTTTCTTCTCTGAGACTGCCAAGTGCAGGTCCTTAGCACCTCACACCCGGACAATTGCAATAGCCTGCTGGTCAGTCTCTTTGCCTCAGATCTCTCCCTACTCCAATCTATTCTTGACATGACTGTCAAGTTAATCTTTCTGGAGCACACAGGTCTGACCATGTTACCACCATCACCACATCTCCCAATCCCTGCCACCTTCAGTAAACATCTGTGACTATCACCTCTAGGATCAAATATAAACCCCTTTGTTTGCCATTCAGAGCCCTTCATAACCTGGTCCCCTTCTGCCTTTCTAGTCTTTTCCTACCCTATTCCATACTTCCTCACCCCCTCCCACGTCCTGTATGATCTATTGATACTGGTCTCTTTGCTAGTTCTTGAATAGGACATTTCATCTCCTAACTCTGCTCATTCTGACTGGCTGTTCACCATGCCTGGAATTCTTCCAGCCCTCCACCCCTTATCTCCTTTTCTTGCTTTGAGAGACTTCTGTCAGCTTCCAGCTAAAATTCTACCTTTCACAGGAACACTTTTCATACCCTTCTTTTTAATATTACTAACTAGTGCCTTCTTTCTGTTGATTGTCTTATATTTATCCTGATTGACTAATGAGTACAGACTGGGAGAGGTCTAAAATGTTGTATTTGGAACAAATGAAAAACAAACCAAACACCCAAGACTCTTTCACCAAGAAAAAAGAAAAGTGTTACCCAGGCTACTATGGGCAGCTAGGTGGTGCAGTGAATAGAACACCTGGCTTAGAGTCAGGGCGACCTGAGTTCAAATATGACTTCAGATACTTATTAGCTGTGTGACCCTGGGCAAGTCACTTAACCTTATTTTCCTCAGTTTCTTCATCTTTAAAATGAGCTGGAGAAGGAAATGGCAAATCACTCCAGTATCTTTTGCTATGAAGAGTCAGACACAACTGAAACAACAGCACCCAGGCCACTAAAAAAGAGCAAAAGCTGGTAATTTTTTATAATTATTCATATATTTAAAAAAAAAGTTTGAGCCAAAGAACAGATCAGAGAAGCAAAATTTATTAGAATCATAGAATTTTAGATCCTTTGATCATAGAACTTAAGTATCTTGGACTCATACTCTTAGATTCATAGAGTCTCAGGGCTGTCAGGGACCTGAAGGATCACGGAGTCCAGCCGTCTACCTAGTAGAGGTAAACACCATCCCCCAATGTCTTACCTTCTGGATGCTTGTATTGGTGAGTGATGTCTTCTCTCTCATCCTTCCCTATAGCCTTTGTACTGATCATTACGCCTACCACACTAGTTCTGGTACGCAGCCTTTGAACATTCCCATCATTTTTCCTGATCCATTCCACCACATCCGCATTGATTTCAGCAAAGACAAAGGGAGCATCATATTTGGTATTCACTTCACCATTCTTGATGGCTTTGACTGAAGCTGGGCCACAACAGTATACCCCTAAAGAGTTAGAAAAACTGTGGGTGCTAAAGAAGAGGTTTCTATAAAGTGAGACTGGTCTTTCATAACAGAATCACCTAAAACATGGTTTTCAGAATCCCTTTCCCTTCTGATCCAACTTGCTCATGCCTCAAGTTCTCCCCAGCAGAGTTTCATCATGACAGCTTAATGCCTTGATTCCTGCCCAGATATAAATCTCTTGGCATTTACCCCAAATTAATTGTTCAACCTGAGAAGGGGGAAAAATTCAATCTGTTATTAAGGGAGTCAGTAAATCTTTTGGAAGGAGCAATGAACTGATAATTAGGGGAGCTGAGTTCTAGATCCAGTTCTGTCATAAGCTTGCTGTATGCCCCTGGGCAGATCACTTCCTTTCTCAGGACTTCAGTTTCCCTATTTGTAAAATTAGCACGTTAGACTAGATGATTCTTAAGGTACCTTATATTTTCTAACAACCTGTCTGATTCTCCATATGGCTTCTTTTCTGACTTGGGAAGAGTGGAGACTCTCAGAGTTTGGACCAGACCCTCAGAATAGAACTGTCTGCCTAGAGGCACATTGGCCCACATGTAACCAATGCATGGGGAGGTCATCTTTCACCCCCTGGGGTAACATGGTCATAAGTTTTAGAGCTGATAGAGAATTTAGAGATTATCTAACTGCACCTGTATGCAGCCCACAAAACTTCTGAGTGGGACCCAAATCAGATTAAAATGTAATTTTGAAACATTTAAAAATAAATAAAATATACCACATCACAGACAATGTTAGTTTGTGATTTTCTAAGTTAATATGCTACCCATAGGGATCTGTTATTATTTGAATTTTGATACCACTGATCTAATCCACTGCCATACCCAACAAACATGTCACAGATGAGAAAATAAAGTCCAAGAGAGATGACATAATTTTCCTAGGGCCAGGATTTTGGACCCAGATCATCTTACTCTAAATCTAGTTCTCTTTTAACTACCAAATGTCCCTTCTGGTACTGGATTTTTTTCTGGACCTAATCTAGACCTGCAATGAACCTGTCCTCAGCTCAGTGACTTTAGGGGAGGCTTACTTGGCATAGGTGAAATGAAAAGCTCCCGATCCTTCAGGATCCATGGTTGACTGATAAGATAGATCAGAGAATCATAGATCCCAAAGGGATCTTTGTATAGTCCAAGCTAATTTTACAGGAAAAGAGTAGGAGGACCAGTAAGTTAAAAGGACTTGCCCAAGGCCACACAGGGAGCAGGACTGGGATTAGAATCCGGGTTCTCTGAATCCAAACTTCATCTTTTTCTCAGTGCACCATACTGGAAGAACTTCATCCTGATGCAAAGTTTGAGAATTTCCAAGAACCAAGAGATAGAGTGCCCTAGGGGGAGATTCCAGTGTTTGTAGGCCCTAACACCATATGCTTGGACCTGACACAGAACCAATGATGAAAACAGGCCATAGGATCATGGTATTTAGAACCAGAAGGGATCTAAGGGATTATCTAATCCAATCTCCTCATTTCACAGAGAGAGGTTAGGTGACTTTCTCAGAGTCACCCAGATGCTGACTCCCTGACTCCAAATCTAAGGCTCTGTTCCTTTATATTCTGCTGTATCTTTTGCAAGAGGAATCTGTGATTCTTTCAGTGGGAAGGGATACAGAGGTCTATTCAAGAGCTCTGGCCCACCTACCTTCACTCTTTTCCTGGGGAGTTGGATCTATGGCTTGCCAACCATCGCACCCTGACTTTAGATCAGGACGGGCCATCCAGCCTTCAACCCAACAGTGGTAGTTCCTTTGAGAGAGAGACAGAGAGAGAGAGAGTTGACTAAACCCCAGGGAAAGGTACTAACATCTGGGGGCTTATAGAATCACACAATCTGTGTTGGAAGGAATGTCAAAAGTCATCAAATTCCCCCCAAGGGACATTCCACAACATTTCCAATAACTGGTCACCCAGCTGAGTCATCCAACTTCCATTTGCAGGCCTCTAGTGCTGAGGAACTAACTCACTGTCTTCCAAGAAAGTGCTATTCAAAAGCAGAAGCAGCTAATTGTTAGGAAGCTTTTTCTTCCATTGCACCAAAATATGCTTCCTTTTAACTTCTACCCATTGGTCTTAGTTCTTCCCTTGGGGGCAAAGCAAAATAATTCATTATATGAGAGCTAGGAATTCACTATATGAAAGTATCTGTTCTCTGCCCCACTGTGGAAAAGAGGTAACCCTGAGTCCTCAAAGTCTAAGGTAGCACAATGCAGTCTCTAGCAGGTTGTATCGAGCTGGGAATGCTTTGACAATGGACCCAGGGCACATGGAGCTATCTGTGTTTATCCCCCATCTAGCTAAGAGAAGAGAGGTTCATTACTACAAAACTGTCCATCAGGGGATGGCATTTTTCTTGCCACAGAATTTCATGAAGATGGAGGCTTATAGGACAATAGAATTAATCCTGGAAGGTACTTTAGAGATCACGTAGTCCAACACCCTCATTTTATAGATGAAAAACATTGAGGTCCAGAGAAGTGAAATTATTTGTTCAATGTCACACAGCTAGGAAGATCGAGCCAGAATTTGAACCCAGGTCCTCTGACTCCAAATCCAATACTCTGACATGGAGGGGCTGTGATCTGTATTGGTAGAGGGAAGGACTTATCAAGATGAAGCACACTAGAGTCCAGTTGCTCCTTAGGTCTAGTGTTATCAAGGCCTAGATTGAAAGGTTTCCTTATAGAGAACAGTTAATGGCAATTTAGGCCCCCAGAATAAACCCCTAACCCTGGGGGAGACAGTTCCCAAAGTGTGCCACTAGTCATAAGTGGAAGTAGGAGAGAATGCGAGTGACTTCCTGAAAACCTTCCCTACTGCTGGAGATAAAACTTTATATGAATGTCCTCTTGAGGGTAGCAAAATAGTGAATGAATGAATGGAGTCAAGAGTCTAGATAAAATAAAGATACAGGGCTGAAAGATGATCAGGGATGGTTGACAAAATTGCCCCTGGGCAGGTTGGTATTGGTTATCCACAAGTTAGTTCTTTTTCAATCCTTAATTGCCCTTTCCCAATTATTTAGGGCAGAGCACCAGGGAATTTAGAGCTAAAAGGGACCTTTTTACAAAGGAAGAAACTGAGGCTGAGAGGTGTTAAGTGACTTTCCCAAGGTAGCATAGCTAGTATCATAGGAGAATTTGTGTTCCAAACCATGTCCTCTAACTCCAAATTCAGTGTTCTTTCTGCACGGTCTTTCATTTCTTTCCATCCTTCCTCCTCTTATCTGGGAGTCTCTGGTAAACAAATTCACTCTACTTTATTAGGTCCTTAAAGCTCTTCCCCCTTCTAGTGGAATTTGTATTTTGAAATAGGAACGTGCAGAGGAAGAGTCTCAATCCAAAGGAATAAAATGCTAATGATGGAATGTAAAGCATGGGTGGGATACCTTCTGGGCATTCTCTCAAATTACAACGTAGAGGCAGTTTCTTTCTCAGCCTCCTGAAAAAGGCCCCAGAGCCCAGAAAAGGGAAGGTATCTGCCTCCAAAGAGCACTGATCTTGGAACATATGTGCCCTTCTCACTCTGACACTAGAACTCTAAGACTTCATGCTAATTCCCTTATCATCGTTGCTCCCCATCCCCAATAACCAGTGGGTGATTTCCACCTTTTCAGCACAGAAGAAACCCTCAAGATGAAGCCTGGTAGAACCCTTATCCATCCTGATCCTCCCCTGCCCACCCCAACTCACCATATCATTTCACTCATGTCCTTTAACATCTCGCCTTTCTCATCTCTGTACATGTCAATGACCAGGTTAGCGTTTGAATCATGGGCCGAGTAGTAATTGGTTATGACCCTGGATGGTATCCCTAGGCAACGCATCACTGAAGGAAAAGCCAGAAAGATATGATGAGTTCATTCTGCTAATTCAGAATGGGAGTTTGGGCAAATTTTTTCCCCTCTCAGTTTGTTTCATCATCTGTAATCAAACAACCGTTCGACAAGTATAAAGTGCCTACTATGTGTCAGGCACTGTGCTGCTCAATGGAGATACAAATACAATGCAATGGGGTAGCAACAAGGTGATTGGGCTGAATGGCTTCTAAGGTCTCTTCTAGCTGTGTCATTCTCTTTTCCAGGGTCCTTTCCAGCTCTGACATCCTATGTTTTATGCTCAGATGCATTCAATTTTGATATCCTATGTTTTATATTCTAAGGTCCCATTCCCTTCTATAACATTCCACGTTCTACAATTCTCAGGTCCCTTCCTGCTCTGACAGTCTAGGTTCTGGGGTCCAACTCTTCCAGCTGACATTTCATGTTCTACATCGTGAAGTCCCTTCCGGATCTAACATTCTTGAAAGCCTTCAAGTTCTCCTTAAAGAAAAACAAAACTTTCACCTAATTCAGGCCTTCTGACACTCCATCCAGCCCTGTCTCAGGCTCCATGAGGAGGCAGGGCCAGAAACAATCATTCAATAAACAATTATTAAGCACCAGGCACTGTGCTGAGTGCTAGAACCAGAGTATATTGTTAATATTTTCTTAGCTGGTTTCAGCCAGGAGGCCTGGGACTATTCCTTCTGACTTAGGTTCCATTCTCTAGGGAAGTATGGGGTAGAGGAGAGGAGGAATACTGGGAAATGTTAGGAGATGAGGAAGTAGATCCATGCAAACATGGTGCAACATGGGTGACTAGTCAGTTAATTGATAAGCATTTATTAAACACCTGCTATATGCCAGGTACTATGCTAAGTGGATGGGGATCCAAAAGAAGACAAAAGACAGACTTTACCCTTGAGAAGCTCACAGTCTAATGGGGGAGATAACAATCAAATATGTACAAACAAGCTAACAGGAAATAACAGCAAGGAAATTATTAACACAAGGAAGCCACTAGGATTGATTGTGTGGAGTAAAGGGACATCTTTAAGGGTTAAAAAAATGTTGAAAATAATTACTCCCCAGATATGACAGACCTTTTTTATGGGGCTATAAGGTTTCTGCTAGATACAGAGGCAGTGTAGTAACCAAAAAATCTGTCTCAACAGAAGGTTGGAGAATAAAGAATGTACTGTGCACAAACATAACCCAGTGAAAGCTGCTACCCTCGGAATCCAGCCCCAGAGCTCCTGATCTCCCCTGTACTGATATCATCCATGGAGATGAACCAACAAGAATATGAATGATAAAAGTTCACTTTTCTATAATGATTTAAGTTTTACAAGGTGGTTTCTTTTACAAGAATCTTATAAGTTAGAGAGTGCAAGAACTAGCATTCCCATTTTACCGATGGAGAGACTAAAGTTCAGATAGGTACTCGCTACATCCTGGAAATGTCAGATGTGAAACATGAACCAAGGTAGCCTTGGCTCCAGATCCATTATATTATATATAACATAGAAGGAGGAGGAATGATTAAGTTCTCCTAGAAAGGCTCCTGAAATGTAGGGGTGATCAGAATTCAGTGGGAACTGTATTTCTGACAGTATTGATCTCCATCCTGCCTCATTGTGTATCCCAGCCTAATTGTGTGTAACTTTCTTGAACACAATAAATAGTTCTGCCAAATGGGTCAATTCACTATCTCTTAAATACAAATAGCATTGTCATATCTTTGGCTCACACTGCCTCCTGTGCCTGGACTGAACTCTATCCCTATGTCTATTGAATTTTCTTTCTTATTTAAAGTCTGATGCAATGCTACCTCCTCTAGGAAATTTCCCCTGACTTCCTTTCTCCCTGCCCCCCATTGACAATGACCTTCCTCAAAGACCTCACTTAACTAGGAAGTTCTTTCTGTATCTCTAAGACACACATTATATGAAGTTGTATATTGTAGTTTTCTACCTTCCAACTATACAAGTGCCATGAGGGCAGGAACCATATCTTATTTAACCTTTGCATCTCTTCCAGGATAAGCACAGTGCTCTGTATACAGCAGGTGCTTAATAAATGTTTGTTAAATGAATTATAGTTATCTATATATTCACCTTATCACCCTACTAGACTAGAAGTTCCATGAATATTGGGCCTATCATTAAAATTTATGTCTTCCCCACTGCCCAGTGTGGTACTCTAGATATTGTAGGCACTTAATAAAATTATTTTTGAATTGTATCATTGTTTTATATCATATCTAGACTGTTCTCTGTAGTTGAAGAATAGTAGAAGTCAACTTTTAGACTAGGAAGGGTTCTCTGAATCCCGAATTAGTGCCTTCCCCACCCTCCTTATGCTATGGAAGACCACTACATCTGGAAATACATCGGGGCTCACCTGTGCAAGCCACAGCAGCAAATACCCAGCACTGGCCATATTTCACTGGGCAACACCCACTCTTCTTCCACTTCCTCAGGATGTCCACGCTCCCTATCCAGGTCGTGGGGGCGATTCCATCACAGTAGTTGTTATCCCAGCGCCCATGTAAGATCCCCTTGTCATCATTGAAGTTGACCTGAAAGAGCACCAGGTGTCAATGACCCAGAAAGAAGACCACACAATCTAGACTTGCCATCTCCCAACCACCAAATCTGAGAATGAATTCTAGAGAACTTAGTGCAGGGCTTAGAACCAGGATGGCAGAGAAAATAGAATGGTGGCCTTGGAATCTAGAAGACTTGGACTAGTGTCCTGCCTCATAATTATTAGCTTTATCACTTCTCTGAATGCCAGTTGCCTCGTCTGTAAATGGGAACAATGATGCCACCTACCTTACACTGGAAGATCAGGTGAGGTAATGTATGTAAAGTATTTTGCAAATCTTAGAGCATTTTAAAATTGTCAGAGCTAGAAGGAACCTTAGATTATAAGATACCTGAGTTGGAAGGAAACTTAGAGGTCATCTTGATCATTTCCTTCATTTTACAGAGTGAGAAACTGAGTCCCAGAGAGAAGAAGGGGCCTGTCCAAAGTTACACAGAATTAGAAGACTGACCCCCTTGGTTGCTTCCATTTCTGGCTCCTCCTACGGTCCTGTGCTACCCGGGAGGTGGCCAATTATTCCAAGCCTCACAATGAAAACTGAACCTAGTAACTGACTATTACCAGTGCAAGAAGACTGAATTGCACAGGAACAAGAGCAAAATAATATTGTGGGGAGGGGCAATGAGGACACAGACAGTGGTTCCACCTAATTCCATCCAGAAGTGTCCTCAAACACTTAAGGGACAGGGAACACCCCTGGGACCTCTGTCTTGCCTATAACATAAGCAAGTACAGAGCTCTATGTGTGATTTGGGTAAGTGTTGAAAAATGAATAACTGAGATATACTGATGGAACTTGAGGATGCCCCCATCCCTGGCCTTGGAATAGGAAGAAGAGTACATGAGGGGACTATCTGGGATATCTTTTCTCCTCACCATGGCACTGATGAGCCGACTGATGTAGACAGGGCTGCCGCGCCGGGAACAGTCGCGACCAGGATCCTTAATGAATTTGGGGTTCATGTCCAGGAGTTCAATGCAGATGTCTAGGATCCCATCGTCAAACTGCAGCCAAAAACAATGGGAAATCAGTGGATAGGTATGACTGGACCAGCTTTTGTTGTCTGCAGAGCAGCAAGACCTAGATGGCCTATGATACCTCAGAAAAGGGAAATTCACTGTTTAGCTTTGCCCACAAGGGGCATGAATGCCTTAATCCCTCATGGTCCCCCTTTCACTCCAGGCCTAATCCCCACCTACACACACACACACACACACACACACACACACACACACACACACACACATACACACACACACACACACAGAGTTCCAACTTCACAATATTGCTCCTGATTTTCTCCATGCTTCCCCATCCTTCCCTTCTGCTGACCCAAATTCTACACTTTCTTCAAGGTTTCTCCTGTGTAGATAAACTTTCCTGGATCACCCAGCCTAATCATCTGAGCTCCTGAAGCACATGGCTGATGTACCATTACACAGTCCTTAGAATCATAAACTCCAGGAGTTGGAAGGGGTAGATGACTCAGAGGGTATCTCGTTCACTTGAAGCCGTAATCCTCTCTATGACATCCCCGGCAAACTGTTTCCCACTGTATTGGAAAACCTCTGGTGATGGAACTCACTACCTCCCATATTCCACTTTGGAATACCTCTAATTGTTTGGAAGTTTTTACTTACACTGGGCCAAAATCTGCCTCTTTACACTTTCTAACAATTGCTCCTCATTCTGTTGTCTCAGGCTAAGAACAAGTCTTCCCCACAAGGGCCTTTCCAACACAGTTAGGTCCCAATTAATGGATCTTCTGCAGTGGTTGCTTTATTCAGATTTGTACTCTATGTTTCCATTGAGCTGGAGTCAATTACCGTATTTTACATAATTGTAACTTCGAATAGCATGAATCCAAATACTTGTGACCACTTCAGAGGATTCATTGGTCCCTCTAATCAGCACCTAGTTGTACCTGAAAGACATTTCTCATATTATCCTTTTTATAGTCCCTTCCAATTTCTGTATGTATATGTTGTCTCAATTTTATACTGGCTGGTATTTCTTTCTAAATATCTCATATGCATAAGCTTTGTCAGCCTAACTAAATTCTGCAAAGTCTTTTTGTGTCTTGCCCAGCTTTACTCCTCAATGTTTGGCAAATAATGCTAGGCAAGTGATGTCCAAATGTTCATGGAATGGCTGGACTCTAACTTGCTGAGTGAACCTGGACAGGTTACTTTATTTCTCTGGGCCTCAACTTTCTCACTGATAAAATCTGGAGATATGAGTCAACAAATAACTGCCCACTGGGCTCAGAGCATCTGTGATCCATGCTTAGAGAGAAAACACAAGTTCCTGCCTTTGGGAGATTACAGACTGAAAGAGTTGGACTAGTTCATGGATTCAAAGGATGTGGGAACCTTGGAAACCTCAATTCCATCTTTTTCATTTAAGAATTAAGGAAACTGAGGCCCAGAAAGGGGAAGATTATATAGCAAGACAGTGACAGACCTGGGAATAGGAACCAAGTTTCCTGACGCCTAGAACTGACCTGGGGGCAGCTAGGTGGTAAAGTGGTGCTGGAGTCAGAAAGGCTCATCTTCCTGAGTTCAAATCTGGCTTCAGATACTTACTAGCTGTGTGACCCTGGTCAACTCACTTAACTTTGCCTCAGTTTCTTCATCTGAAAAATGTGCTTGAGAAGGAAATGGCAAGTCACTCCATTATCTTTGCCAAGTACACCCCAAATGGGGTTGCAAAGAGTCAGACACAACTGAAAATGACTGAACAACAAATTTCCCTATATGGTTAAAGTCAGAGAGAAAACAACTGAAGCTCCTAATCCTTTGGTATTTATCTGCTCCAGTTCTCCTCCCTTGGTTACTCTTAGCCCTCAACTTCTTCACGGTGATTTATGGCAATTTTTTTATGGCTTAATCTAATGAGTGGAAGCAGAACCAGCTTATAAATATTTATAAACCTCCTGCTGCCATGCCATGAATATTAATGCCCACAGGCTACCAGGGGGTTCTCTGAGCAGTGGCCGCTGGTGATTCCAGCTACTTTCCCTCCCTTTTCCTCCCCCAAAAGGAAGCCAATGAAAGGACTGCTCTGGGGCTGCTATCTCCTCCCCCTTCACTGCAGTCCCTCACCAGCCAATGTTGTGAGAGAGCTGCCACCACTGGCCAACCTGATACCTACAATGCCTGAGAATGACAAAACAATCCTAGGATGTCAGAGCTAGAAGGAATCTAAAGGTCTTACTCCTTCGCTTTACAGTTGGGGGAACTGAGGCTCAGAGGTGAATTTAGAATTGCAAAGAACCTTGAGGGAGGTGGTGGGGGGGGGGGGGAGGGGGGAGGGGGTCTTAGAGCGTGGGTCATCCAGTCCAACCCCAACATTTTTAGAGGGAAATGAAGGCCAGAGAGGACAAAGAGCTTGCTCAAGATGTCTAAGTGGTACAGCTAAGAAAAGGACCTGGGCCTCCTGACTGCCCAATACAGGGCTCTTGCCAGAATACCATTCTGCCTTCAGAGCTTTCTTAGGAGAGGCCCTGATCCTGGGGCTAATAAGTGACTTGCACTTCCCACCTTGTGGGACTTGGGTGACAAAAGCACTTGAGAAACCTTAAAGCTTTGAGAGGAACTCATTTTTGCTGTGATCCCAGTTAGGATTCTTAAGATGCTCCAGCAGCATCATCACGGAGGAGAAGAGGAAGGGAAGCATGCCCTGGGCTCTAGGACCAGGCTCCACGTCAGCCCACTCATTCCTGGTCTGAGCCACTGTTTATAGAGGCTAGATCCTGCCATCGGTGGCTCAGTAATTTCTTCGTCATCCCAGGACTTGCTCCATCCTGTCTCTGAAACTCCAGCTGAGCCTCCAATCATTCAGTACATTCCAACAAGCATTCTTAATTAGGTGCCTACTAGGGTGAAAGGTATATTGGGTAACCTCGGAGTCAGCAAGACCTGGATTTAGGATTCAGAGTATCTGTGATTTCCTTGGTAAATCACTTTGCCCCTCTTGGCAATTCTCTAGGACCCTAAGATGCAAGACAATTGTGATCTGAACAACTGCAGGGAATTTCTGTACCGGGAGCTCCCACAGACCAATAAAACCCGCACGAATAAAGGTCTCCTCCAGCCCTCTTTTCTATGTTCTATGGTATTTATGCCCCTTCCAGCTCTCACAGTCTAAGTTCTGTGTTCAAAGGATTCTTCCAGCTGACATTCTGTGTTCCATATCTTAAAATCCCTTCCAGGTCTAAGAGGCTACCCTCAGCTTCTCTGGGAGTAAAAATGACTTTCCCAAGTTCAGCTAGTTCAGGCCTTTGAGCCCTCCAGCTTCTGTTAATTCTGAGACCCTCCCTCAGGGCTAGAGATCACATAGCTCTATTGGGGGCAAGAAGCCAATAGACATCCTTTGCCTCTGGTCATGTTATATCCCTGCTTCAAGGACTCTGCCCCTTCTCATCTTAAAAAACAAAAAACTCCAATAATTCGTGGACAAAAATCCACATTGCTTTATAACGAAATATATATGTGCATATGTGTGTGTATGTATATACGTATATGTGTATATTTGTGTATGTATATTACACTTCTCTGTATTTCATATCCCCATACTAGACTCGGTTTTCCAAAGGCAGTGACTATCTTGAAATTTTGTGTCTTCCCTTAGCAGTGAGCCCAGGTCTCTACATATACTTGGTTCTTGATAAATGTTCTTATAAATGAGTGAGTGAGTGAGTGAACTGTTGCAGGTAGGAGGAGGTTAATGGCTTTTTTCCCCAAGTTAGTTGGTTTTTGTTGACACACTATGGCACTGGGGAAAGCTGTGACCTGGGAATTAGGAGACCTTCGTTTCTAGTCGCTGCTCAGCCACCAGCCAACCAACTCCTGGCCTCAGGCCCAGGAGGTGCACTTGCTAGGCCTCAGTTTCCTTATCTCTAACCGGGTAACAATAATCCTTAGGCAACCTTCTTCCTCCCTTTCTTCCCACCCCCACCCCAGTACAATTAAATGGGACAAAGAATCAAGCACAGGGAAAGCCCAGAAGGAAGTAGATTTTTTTCTCTGTTTTCTTTAATAACCTGGACATTAATGGTCTGCTGTACCTGGGTTATGGCTCCATTTACCCCTCTTCCCTCTTCTGCACTATAGTAACTGGGAGAGCAAAGAGAATTTTAGGAGTATCAAAATTCAACAAAATTCTGTAGTTTTGGTGAAAAGGGAAGGATGGTGGCTGGGAAACAAGCTATTGGGTGTGTGGATAGAGGGCTGGCTCTGTGTAGGAAGGTCAAGAAGAGGGAGAAAAGAGAAAAAAGGGAAGAACTATGGGGAAGGTAGGCAAGATTCTGAGATATCTGCCAATGCTGACAACCTGAGACCTGGGGGTCTTGCTTTATTGTATTTGTTTATTTTATTTGATGTTATTTATTGCACTGATATATGGGCCTCAACAATCTAATAAAAGAGTTCCTTTGACTCAACTGCACCGCTTTGTAGGTAGATTAAGGGATCTCTCCTGGACCCTTCTCAGTGGAAGTCTTTGGCTTAAGAAACTCCTGATACCTTCAGAATGAGGTTCAGGAAGAGACTCTTGCAAGTAGAGTCTGTTGTCAAAGAAGGAAAAGAAAGCAGCATTTCAAAAAGTGTGTCATGAATATGAGGAATATGAATAGCTATGTTATTTCCCTAACACCATCAGCCCATGACCCCGGCCATAGATGGAGCTCTGATGCCAGCCACGGATTGAACTAGACGTACACTGGGCCCTGACCCTGGCCCCAAATGGGTCCTGCCACCTCTTCCCCTTCATGAATTCTTCCTTGGCCATAACTGTGCTTTTGGGCTGCAGCATGGACTGGGGTAGAAGGACACTAAGTAAAAGTTGTTCAGATCTCTCTGTGCAGACTATCTCCACTACTAAAAAATCAAGCCCAAACAAAAATTCATAGCTTACATGTTACCCGCAGTGGGGAGGAGGGCAGGATGGTAGAACGGCACGTTGCTGTTATCTCTCCTTTCTCCTAATCTAACAGCATCTTTCCTGCCTGCCCGCCAAGTCTAAAGGATTCTGGTGTATTTTATCTGACTGGGAACCACCCATATCTCCCTGGCAGGATGGTTCAGTTAAAATTATGGAGCCCTTCCTCTTCATCCCATCCTTAGCACTCAGTTATATGAGCTCTCTCTTGCCTTTTTGTAGAAGTGGCTCGCTTGTTTATAGCCTTTGACTGCCCAGATCCCAAGGGATCTTGAGGCCCAGAGGGGTTAAATAACTCATATAAGGTCACACAGCCTTCACTAAGACACATGATTTCTGTAATTCCTTAAAAGCCCTGTTCCTTCACTCCTTTTAGCACCACATAAGGGAGAATATATTTCAGTTGTTGACCAGAGTCAGGAGATTTGGTTTTGAGTCCTGGCTCTGCTTTTTACTCTCTTTGTAACCTTGGGAGACTCCTCCCCTCTCTGGGCCTTGTATTCCTCATCTTCAAAACACAGATTAAAAATATGAGCTCTGCTGACTTCTCAGGGCCAGAGGATGAGATGAGATATTTTAGCTGTGAAAGGGAAAAAACTGTATAGGAACATAGGTCCTTAGATAAGTAGAGGGAGGATCATGGGCGCTAATATCAGGGGCCCTGGGTTTGGGTATTAATGCTACCACTTTCTGGATGATTGGCCTCGGACAAACCCCTTCTCTTTAAATCTCATTTTACTACTCTGTTATGATATTAATACTTTGGCACTACCCACTAATTTCTCAAGCTTGTGAGGAAAGCACTTTGCCAACTGCGATATATTACTAAAAGGTTAGCTAGCCTCTGACTCTAGAGAAGTGGGGGACCAAGACATGGGCCTTCTGAGTCTTGTCTGATACTTTTAGTAATCAGGATTAGTCATAGGCATTGCTGTGACCCACTCCTGCCCCAATCCACTCTGCCTCTGAAAAGGCTTTTAAGAAAAATCCAGGTTGATACCAAGCACATGCCCAATGGCCTCCTAATAGGCTCATTCACTCACTTGCTAACTGTTTTTTTTAGAGCCATTCTGAGAGACGTGGATGTTTCCATGCAAGCCTATCCCTACTACTAGGGGAATGACTTATAGCTGGGCACTCCTGAGTGCCCCTGGGCAGCTCACTTTGCCTTTCCAGGCCTTAGTTTCCTCATCTGAAAAGTAGGGATTAACAACTACCTTTCCTATCTACTGAAGTATAACCTGGAGGACCTCAGAGACCACCTAGTCCAGACTGGAATGTATACATTTCATTCATTTACCATTTATTAACTACTGACTATGTATAAAGTCTTTCACTAAAGACCTCTTGGCGTGGCAATAGCCCTCAGTTCTCAAAAGCTTTGCTAGCAGGACACAAACCTTGATAGGCTCTACTTTGCCAAAAAGCCTTTCTGTATGGGTGTAGTTATGTACTCTGTGCCTAAAGCCTGGAAACCAGTCGAGCAAAGTATGGCAAGGCTCATGCCCAGAAGGCTAATTACCGGTGAATGAGGATTTGGGGAAAGGGCAACTGTGACAATGTTTTTGAAAGGATGGAGGGGTTGTGAGTAGGTAGCCACATTGATGAAATCATAGATCTTTGAATGGTGGCTTGGAAAAAGCCCTGGAGGCAGTAGGCCCGGTTTCGAATCCTGCCTTTCACATTTATAGGCTGATTGATTTGGGGCAAGTCTCCTGCGGCTTTTTGCCCCTCCCCACCCCCGCAGAAGCCGATTCTTTGGGGTGAGAAGGCTCTCTGAACCTCAGTTTTCTTATAGGTGAAACAGGGATAAAGTATTTTTACTCCCTACTGTACAGAGCTGTTTACAGGGAGAGCAATGGAGAAGCCTAAAAGTACCATAGAAATGTGAGATTTTATGGAAATACCCAGCAGGCACAGGTCTCCCTTTTCACCCTTCTTTTCTCTACTTTTTCCTATTCTTCCTGGGAGATTTCAAGACCTACTTCCTCTAGAATGCCTTCTGATGGTTTCAGCCTACACTGGCCTTCCCCCGGCCCCATCTGCTATCGCCTTCAGGGTTGAGAACACCCAACTTGGAACTTGACCACCTTTAGGTTATTTCCCTAGTTAGACTGAAGGCTTCCAGAGGGCAGGCCTCAAGCCTCAGCCATCTTTGCTTCCTCCATAATATAGCTGATTGAGGGCTGAGCACCCTTTTGGTTCTTGATGGTGACTTTTTTGATTGAAGTAGGCAACGGGCAGCCGGGGCAGCATCTGGTTCCTGGAAACTGGGGTGGGGTGGGGTGGGGTGGCAGGGCAAGGAAAAACTCACCTGTCCAAAGTTCCATGGGGTCATGATAATGAATGAACAGGACCCCTGAAAGATGACACCATGCTGATTCAGGACATATTCCTTCCGAAAGTCATCTTTCTCTGCATAGACTGTATCCGCTGAAGAGGAAAGCAAACAGTTACTCTTGGATTAAGACTTGCACAGTTTGACTCTTTGTACAGTGTCTGACATTGGTCATGGTGGCTGGTATCTAAGATGTATCACTGTCGAATCAGAAAAGTGAACTTAATAATCACCCAGTCTGGGAGTTAGGAAGTTCTGCCTTCTGACAGATACTGGCTGTGTGACCTTGGGCAAGTCACTGAGCCTCTCAGTGCTCCTTACATCTATACTTATAGATAAGGTACCTAGAGGAGTTCCTTACACACGGTGAAATCAGGTTTGGCAAAACAAAGAAACAAAAAATCCATACAGATATAACACATGATAGCTGAAGGCAATTTGGAGGTAGGTAGTATGGGATAGTAAAAATTATACTGGACCTGAGTTCTAATCTTAGCCCTGTCATTTAAAAGCTGTGTTATTCTGAGCAATTAAGTTAACTGCTCTGGGCCTCAGTTTCTTCCTCTATAAAATAGGAATGATTATACTTATTTCACAGGGCTGTTGAGAGGAAAAGCATTTCCCTTGCCCCTGACACAGGAAGACAAGAGCATCCTGTGGTGCTAGAGAATGGTTAGGCTCATCCAGGGAGGAGCAAAAAGCCAGGTGCCCTGGGATCAGAAGAGAAGGGGGCAGAAGGTCTGATACTAGCTGTATGACCTTGGGAAAGTGACTTTAGTTCTGTAGTCTTCATCTGTAAAATGAAGGGGTTGGACAATCCCAAAGGTTTCTTTTTGCTCTAAAGCGGACAGTAGTGTGCTTACAATCTACTTCCTATGCGCTACAAGGTTTAGTGGAGGCACTTTAGTGGCACAGTAGATGGTGCTTTGAAGTAGAGTCAGGAAAGCCTGAGTTCAAATCCAGCCTCAAATACATATTAGATGTATGACCTTGGGAAAGTCATCTAACCTTTGTTTGCCTCAGTTTCCTCAACTGTAAAATGGGGTTAATAGCCCTAACTTCCACAGTAGTTGTGAGGCTCAAATGAGATAATATTTATTAAGCATTTAGCACTGTGCCTGGCTCCTAGTAGATTCCATATAAACACTAGCTATTACTTTTATTTTTTAATTATTTTGTTATTATAACTTACTACAGTATCCCCCTAACATTTTTAAGACCTCTGACACCAGCATAGGCACTATGTTGAAAATCATCTGTGCAACTTGGGGGTACAGCAAAGGAAGAATGGCCTTGTATGGCAGAAGAGTGCTGCTTTCAGAGTTTGAATCAAGCTTTTGGGATTTAACTTTTTATTCCACATCTCCCCTATTGAGAAGATGAGAACCCTGGCATAGGAGTCAACCTATCTGGGTTCCAGCTCTGAAACTCAGTGACTGACTTTTTTCCTTCTCTGGGCTTCAATTTTCCAATCTAGAAAATGTTAATAATAACCCTTATATCTACTAATCTCCCTGCGCTTTGTGTGTGGGACCCATGAGAAAATAGATGAGAAAGTGCTTAGGGACAAAAAAAGCACTGAATTCTCAGAAGGCATCTATTATTAGGAATATCTGACTATGGAACCTGTCAACAGATCTTAAGCAGGCCTCTCCCCACCCCTCCCCCCAAACCGAGGTGTGGAGAGAAGTGCCTTTGCCTGAGCGGGCCCTACATGGACCAGGTCCCATCCTGGAAAGTATTCTGGTGTTTGGGAAAAAAAGCATTGGATTTGGAGTCAGGAGACCTGGGTTTGAATGCTAGCTCTGTCGCTTAGTATTTATATGAACAAATGGGTCTCAGTTCCTTAATCTATAAAATGGGGATAATAATGAGACTTGCATTACCCATCTCACCAAGTTCTTGTGAGCAAAGTGCTTTGTAATCCTGAAAGCACTACAGAAATGTGAGCAGTTATTTTTCTACGACTGTTATTGTTGTCACCCTTACCTGGGCACCAGGGATTGAAGAGGAGCACAAAGCCGGCGAGGGAGAAGATATTACTGTGGGATCCTGTGACGACCTCCATGGAGAGTTTGTAGATGCCGATGGGAGCATGGGCTGGGGAGGAGATTGTCAGGCGTAGCTTATTGCCTTCTTGGCCCACCACAGAGGCTGCCCAGGTTCCCTCATGGACAGTGTCAGAGAGGGCGAATTTGGCCTTGGTACCTGCAGCATCACTGGGACAGGGTCCTGCCAAGCAAAAAGCCTCTGGTGAGTTACTGCTCCCTGAATATGCTTATTCCATCTTCCACAGATCCCCTGAGTCAAGGCTATGTGGCCACCAGCTGGGGGTATCACCTTAGCTGCTCTCCCCCGGAGATCAAGGATCACTGTGGCCCGATACAAGTCCCCGCATAGAATGGTAGAAAAGGTTTATATGAACTAAAGAATAAAGAATAGAATAGAGAATAGAAGAACAAAGAAAACAGAACCAAGAGACTAATATAAATGATGACCATGCTAACGTGAAGGAAAAGAATGCTAAGGACATCAGAATTCGAATTAATTCCAGATGACTGAGGATGAAACTACTTCTCTCCTTTCAACAGAGAGGTAGTGGGCTATGGATACAGAATACTACATATGCTGTCAGACATGGTAGATGGTCCATTTGTTTTGCTTAGCTGCTTCTCTTGGTTATAAGGAGAACTCTATTGGGAAGCGAGTTTCTGGATTCCCAGTTAAGATGCTTGTGTGAACCTCTGCAGAGGAGCCCTACTCTCATACATCTATTCCATCAAAGACCTAAAGTGTGCTCCAGACTTATCTGGTCATGGTCCAATGTCTAGTACAAAGGATTACTCAGAGTCTGAGGGTTCAAATAATCAGTCCTTTTGATAAAAAGATATTAAGAATCCTCAAGTAAAAACAGTTTCCAGGGTTCTTATAAAGCAATTTACCAAAAATTAAAAAAAAAAAACCACAAGCAAGAATGGAAAAACCAATTACCTAACAAAGTTCTTGTGTGGCTTAAGAGTTCTCCGTTAGTGTTTCTGAGCTGACTTAATAGTCTTCCTGTCCAAAAGGTACTCCTTCCTGGGTCCCAGATCAACCCCCCAGGGACAACGTTAATTCAGACTGGCCCAGAGCTACTTCCTAACTTCTTTGCTCACGATTCCTGCTCGTGTTGGTAGGAGACTGAAGGGCTTACCACAAACCAACCCTGGCCCACAACAAGGTCAAATAAATGATTAAGGGCAAAGCCAAAAAGACAAAGTGACAGTTATGCCGAAAAAAAAAAAAGCTACAATACCTTTTTCCCCCCCCTCTTTTTTTTTTCCAGAAAGAGCCCTGAACTATCAGGAGATTGAAGGTCCAGTTCTAGCTATTCCACTAACTGGCTATGTGATCCTGGGCAAGTCATTCCCCTTCTCTGGGCCCCAGTTTCCGTATCTGTAAAATGAGAGGATTCAATGAGGTGGCTAAAGTTCTTCCCTCTGATCTCTGACAGTCTATGGAGTAGAGAGGATGAAATAAAATAATGATTATAAGGCATTTAGCACAGTGCCTGGCACATGGTCAGGGCTATATACATTTCAGCTATGTTTATTATCATTATTATTATTAATGGAAATATCACTGGTTATGGAGTCAGAAGACCCAGGTTCAAGTCCTGACTCTGAGAATTCCAAGCTGGTAGACAGAAACAAGGCATTTTGTCTGAGTTTCAGACAAAGGATCCTAATGTCTTCTGTATTAATTGAAAGAGAGAAAGTATGATGAATTGGATAGAGGGTTAGCCTTGGAAGTCAAGAAAAGCTGGATTCCTGTCCTCCTGCCTCTGACACAAACTAGCTGTGTGACCTTGGAAAAGTTCCCCTTCAGGGCTCCAAGAAACTCTCCAAGACAAACTTGGAAAACTTTCTAAGTCTGTAGTGTAAGCCACAGACAAGGGGTGAATCTATATCAGAGGAGAAAATGCAAACACCAGGAAATTCCCCCCATATTGATGAAATCACAGACCCAGACCACCTTCCTTTCAAAAAAGATTTCCTTCATAGGGCTCAAGTGAGATAATATAGAGAAGGATGACTATATTTATAGATTAGATATAGACTGTTGTTTTTGTTGTGGTTGGACCATTTCAGTGATGTCTGACTCTTTGCGACACCATTTGGGATTTTCTTGGCAAAGATACCGGAGTGGTTTGCCATTTCCTTCTCTAGCTCATTTTGCAGATGAGGAAACTGAAGCAAACAGGGTTAAGTGACTTGTCCAGGGTCACACAGCTAGTAAGTGTCTGGGGCCAGATTTGAACTCATGAAGATGAGTCTTCCTGACTCCAGGCTTGGCACTCTGTGCACTATGGCACCACCAGCTCCCATAGATATAAATAGACACAGATTAGATACAGATATAAATAGTTATAAATATATAGATTAGATATAGAAATTGATATAGATAGTCCTATATACACATCAGATGTTATTATTGCTCCTGGTTGTTCCATGAACAAGACACTCTATCTCTTGGCTCTAGGCATTCTCTCTGGCTGTCCCCAATTCCTGGAATGCTCTCCTTCCTCTGCTCTATTGACTTTCCTGCTTTCCTTTAAGTTCAAACTAAACTGCTACCTTCTACAGGAAGCTTTCCCCAACCTCTCTCAGTTCCAGTGCCTTCACTCTGCTAATTATTTCCCATTTATCCTGTATATAGCTAGCTTTGTATTTGTTTGTATGTTACCTCCTTAGATTATAAGCTCCTTGAGGTCGAAACTGTCTTTTGCTTCTTTGTATCCCCAGTGCTTAGCATGGTGCCTGGCACATAGTAGGTGCTTAATAAATATTGATTATTACCTACCTCACAGGGTTGTTGTGAGGAAATAACTTTTTTTTGGAAGTCAATTTTTTTTATTCAGTTCTGATCTTTTATTTCTTTTGTAAATTTGTTATTAAATTTTTTTATTTTTGGTTTTCAACATTCACTTCCACAAGATTTTGAGCTCCAAATTTTCTCCTCATCTCTCCCCTCCCCCCACCCCAAGGCAATGTGCATTCTAATTACTCCTTCCCCCAATCTACCCTCCCTTCTATCACCTCACCCCTTTCTCTTATCCCCTTCCTCTTCTATTTTCCTGTAGGGCAAGATAGATTTCTATACCCCTATGCCTGTATATCTTATTTCCCAGTTGCATGTAAAAACAACTTTTAACATTTGTTTTTAAAACTTTGAGTCCCACATTCTCTCCCTTCCTTCCTCTGCACTGCCCCCCTCATTGAGAAGGCAAACAATTCGATATAGGTTATACATGTGTAGTCATGCAAAACATTTCTGTAATAGTCATGTTGTGAAAGACTAATTATATCTCCGTCCATCCTATCCCACCCCCTCATTTATTCTATTCTCTCTTTTGACCCTGTCTTTCCTCAAAAGTGTTTGCTTCTGATTACCCCCTCCCCCAATCTGCCCTCCCGTCTATCATCCTCCCCTCTCTTATCCCCTTCCCTGCCTAGTTTCTTATAGGGTAAGATAGATTTCCTTACCCAACTAAGTGTATTATTCCCTCTTTAAGCCAAATCTGATGAGAGTAAGGTTCACTCATTCCCTCTCACCTATATACAAATATTATCTTTCCATGTAGGAATGTAAGCAGTTCAACTTTAGTAAGTCCCTTATGATTTCTCTTTCCTGTTTACCTTTTCATACTTCTCTTGAGTCTTATATTTGAAAGTCAAATTTTCTATTCAGCTCTCGTCTTTTCATCAAAAATGCTTGAAAGTCCTCTATTTCATTGAAAATCCATTTATTCCCCTGAAAGATTATACTCAGTTCTGCTGAGTAGGTGATTCTTGATTTTAATCCTAGCTCATTGACCTCCAGAATATCATATTCCAAACCGTCTGATCCCTTAGTGTGGAAGCTGCTAGATCTTGTATTATCATGATTGTGTTTCTACAATACTTGAATTGTTGCTTTCTGGCTGCTTACAGTATTTTTTCCTTGACCTGGGAACTCTGGAATTTGACTATAATATTTCTAGGAGTCTTCCTTTTGGGATCTGTTTCAGGAGGTGATTGGTGGACTCCCTCAATTTCTATTTTACCCTCTGGTTCCAGAACATCAGGGCAATTTTCCTTGATAATTTCTTGAAAGATGATGTCCAGGCTCTTTTTTTTTTATCATGGCTTTCAGATAGTCCAATAATGTTTAAATTATCTCTCCTGGATCTATTTTCCAAGTCAGTTGTTTTTCCAGTGAGGTATTTCACATTGTCTTCTATTTTTTCATTCTTTTGGTTTTGTTTTCTAATTTCTTGATTTCTCATAAAGTCATTAGCTTCCAATTGCTCCATTCTAATTTTTAAGGAATTATTTTCTTCAGTGGTCTTTTGGGCCTCCTTTTCCATTTGGCCAATTCTGCTTCTTAAGGCATTCTTCTCCCCATTGGCTTTTTGGAGCTCTTTTGCCATTTGAGTTAGTCTGTGTTATTTTCTTCAGTATTTTTTTGGGTCTCCTTTAGCAAGCTGTTGATTCGTTTTTCATGATTTTCTTGCATCACTCTCATTTCTTTTCCCCATTTTTCCTCTACTTCTCTTACTTGATTTCTAAAATCTTTTTTGAGCTCTTCTATGGTCTGAGACCAATTCAAATTTTTCTTGGAGGCTTTGGATGTAGGAGCTTTATTTTGTTGTCTTCTTCTGGTTGTATGTTTTGATTTTCTTTGTCACTAAAGCACAATTCTATAGTCTGGTTTTTTCCCCAGTGTTTGTTCATTTTCCCAGACAGTTACTTGACTTTTTAACTCTTTGTTAAGGTAGGATTCTGTTTCTAGAGTGGAGGGTGTACTTTCCCAAGTTTTAGGGCTTTTGTGCAGCTGTTTTCAGAGATATTTCTAGGGACCTGTAAATTTTCATTTCTTCCAAGGTGATATGATCAAAGGAGAGGTTTTTACTCATCTCCTGACCTGTGCTCTGGTCTGTGAGTGACCACAAGCATTCTTTTCTGCCTTGGAACTGTGAGGAGGATTCCTTCTCTACTGCAACCACAAGTTTCACCATGTCGGTGCTCCTCCTCACCCCAGGACTACCACCCAGGACTGAGACCCAGATCCAAGCATGCGCAAAGCAAGAGAATCCTGCCTCATGGTCAGCAAAGAGGTCCCCCTCTGATTAGCCACTTGCTCCCCCCACCAACTGTGGGCTGAGAGCTCTGGAAACAGCTGCTGCTGCTGCCACCACTACCCCTTAGGGTTGGAGCTGGACCATATTCCTCTCTCACCCAGGACCAAAAGACCTTTCCTAGTGACCTTCTAAGTTGTCTTTTGTGTTTGTGGGTTGAGAAGTCTGGAAACTGCCACAGCTGCCATTGATTCAGTCCTCTGAAGTGGCTCCGGGTTTAATGGGGCCCTGTCTACCCTGGCGAGTTTTGCGCTGGACTGTGCTCCTCTCTCATCCTGGTGTAGCAGACTTTTCCTAACAACCTTCCAGGTTGTCTTGGGCTGAAAATTTGTTTCACTCTGTCATTTTGTGGGTTCTGCTCTAGAATTTATTTAGAGCCATTTTTTACAGGCATTTGGAAAGGTTTGGGGAAGAGCTCAAGCAAACTCCTGCTTTTACTCTGTCATCTTGGCTCCGCCCCCTGGAAATCACTTTTTTTTGGTAAACTTTAAAGCAGTAGTTTTCAAATTGTGGTCCAGGGAGCCTCGGGGATCTCTAAGACCCTTTCAGGGAGTCCATGAAGTCAAAACTATTTTCATAATTATACTAAGATGTTTTAAATTTCTAATGTGGTAAATGTCAATAACTATAATGACATAAACAAAAACTCTTTAGAGGTTCCTCAATTACTTCTAAGTGTAATATAATAATACTAGCTGATGTTTATATAGTGCTTACTATGTGCCAGGTACTGGGCTACGTGGTGTTGTTGTGGGGCAGTTAGGTTGTACAGTAGATGGAATTCTGGGCCTGAAGTCAGGCAGACTCATCTTCCTGATTTCAATCTAGCCTTAGACACTGACTAGCTGTGTGACCTTGGGCAAGTCACTTCACCCTGTTTGCCTCAGTTTCCTCTTCTGTAAAATGGAGAAGGAAATGGCAAACCACTCCAGCATCTCTGCCAAGAAAACCCCAAATGTCATGAAGAGTTGGACATGACGGTGCTAAGTGCTTTACAGTTATTATCTCATTTGATCCTCGCGACTCTGCTATTATGATTCCCATTTTACAGATGGGGAAACTGAGGCAGACATTGGTTAAGTGACTTGCTTAGGGTCACACAGCTAGTAAGTGTCTGAGGTCATCCATATTTGGACTCAAGTCTTCCTGGCTCCAGACCCAGTGCTCTATCCCCTGTGCCATCTAGCTGAGTATAAAAGGGCCTAAAACCAAAGAAGTCTGAGAACTGTTGCCTTAAAGCATTACAGAAAGGGGAGTTATAATTATGATAACTCTGGACTGTCTGAACAAAAGTGTGGTCCTTATCTTCCTCTTGCCAACCTATGCTTTGGACGAGTAGCCTTCCTGCGCTCTGGGATCCCTCTTATCTTCTGGTTTCTAGGCCACTATTTGTCTTGAATTCTGTAGACTGTGTGCCACCCCCACATCCTTGCTTTGTTTCTCCCAGACCTCACAACTGGCTCCTTTCCAAGCTCCACCACTGGTCATGGCCCTGGCTACATAGAAAAGGGAGAGGCCGAACCTTCTCCATCCCCACTAGGCCTGAGCAGCGTCACACAAAGTCAAGTTGAGGTTGCCCTCCAGGTGATTCTGATTTTCCCTAATAAATCTGTCCCTTGCCTTCCTGCCCATCTTCCAAAGGAGCGCTTCCTACTCTTTCTCTCATGCCCCTTTTCAACCTTTTGCCTCCTTTTCCTTTTCCTTCTTTCCTCCCCACTTCCCATCCCCACCCTTATGACTTCAAGTTTATCTCCTGCCAGGTGGAGGTCTCCTCCCCTCACCCTCTAAGCTCCCTCCTCCTCCCTCTCCCCTTCCAGCCAAATCCAGGAAAGGCCCTGAACCCAGCCATTCACTCTTACTCTGTAGATGGATTCAACTTCAGCTAATACGAATTCACATTTCCTATGAAGCTCTGGGGTTTGCAAATACTTGGCCTACCTACATTAGAGGGTCTCTGGGAGGATCAAATGAGATGACAGATGTAAATTCCTATGTAAACCTCAAAGCTTTAGATAAATGCCAGTTATTATTATTGTTCTTTTGTAATGAAGGTGTCAGGAGGTAAGAGATTAAGGCACTGCCCCTCCCGCTGGTAGTGACATTTCAAAACAGGGGCTTTTAGAAGCCTGCAGAACCTTCAGTACCGCAATGGGCAAACCACTGAACACCAGAGCTGGAAGGGACGTAGGACACAGGACACAGAGTGTCAGGGCAGGAAGGGACCTCTGAGATTGTTTGGTCCAGAGGGTTCTTAAACTTTTTGGCCTTAGGAACCCCTTTTCACTCCTAAAAATGAATGAAGACCCCAAAGGGGTGTGCTGCTTTTAGATAGCCAATCCTTAAATTTTCAATGTGATCATTTATACTTCAGAAATTGATTAATTATTTTGTTGATTGTCTGGACTTAAGCAAGTATTAATAATGCAGATTAAACTTAAAATTGTATGTGTATACATTTCCCCTCAGGAGAGAGCCTGATTGTTAAACATTTACCAGCACACTGTAGTCTTGCTTTATAGACATTGCTTGAGCTCCCTGGGAGTGTGGTAGAAGGCTGAGGGAACGATGTCATCACCAGGCTAGAGGCCTGGTGACTATGGGATGATGATGATGATGATGATGGTGATAATTGGCATTCATATAGTGTTTTAAGACTTGCAAAATGTTTTATCTCCATTATCTTGTTTGAAACTCACAACACCCTTGGGACCCTCCCCAAAGATCATTTGTTTATATGGGTTATATTTACAGATATTTACTTCATTAGAAATTAAAATTTCTTGGTATTGCTATGAAAATGTCTTGAGGTCTCCCCAGGGGGAGCCCTACTTTGAGAACCATTGATCTAGTCCAATTTCCTTGTTTACTTGAGGACACTCATGTCCAGAAATGGAAAGTGCCTTCCTCAAGTGAGTTAGAATCATTCAGTGAATAAGCATTTATTAAGCACCTACTATGTGCCAGCCACTAGGCTAATCACTGGAGATATAAAAAGAGACAAAAGACTGCCCCTATTCTCCAGGAGCTGACAATCTAATATGGGTGACAATATGCAAACAACTATTTACAAACAACCATGTATAGAGGGAAGACACTAGAATTAAGAAGAAATTGGGAAAGACTTCTATAGAAGGTCAGATTTTAGCTGGGACTTGAGGGAAGCCAGGAGGTTAAGATGAGGAGGGAAAGCATCCTAAGCCAGAGAGAACACATGGAGCTGAGAGATGGAGTATCTTGTTTGAGGAATAGCAAGGAATCCAGTGAGACTGGATCCAAGACTACACAGAGAATGTAAGGGATAAGAAGACTAGAAAGGTGATTTGGGGAAAGGGAAAGGGAAGGGTCCTAGGTTATGAAAGGCTTTGGATACCAAACAGAGGATTTTATACTTGATTTTGGAGTTGATTCTGGAGCCACTGGAGGTTATTGACTAAGGGGCTGATGTGGTCAGATCAGGAAGATCACTTTGGCAGTTGAATGGAGGATGGACTAGAGTGGGTGGGGGTGAGAAAGTGAGCAGTGTACGATGCATGACATCTAGGTTGCAAACCTGTGTGACTGGAAGGATGGCGGTACCCTCCACAGTAATAAGGAAATTTGGAAGGATGGAGGGTTTAGGGGAAAGATAATGAGTTCAGTTTTTGAGGTGGTGAGTTTGAGATGTCTACCAGATATCCAGTTGGGAACATCTGAAAGGCTGTTGGAGATGTGAGCAGAGAACTTAGGGCTGGATAAGCAGATCTGAAGGTGATTGGCATAGAGATGAAATTGAATCCATGGGAACTGAAGAGATCACCAAGTGAAATAGGATAGAAAGAGAAGAGAAGATGGCCCAGGACAGAAGCCTAGTCAGAGACAGAGTTCAATATGCACTTGAGAACTGTATACCCAATCCTGGGAAGGACATGGGAAAATGATGAAGGGCAGTCCTCATCTTTCAGAAGTTTTTGACCCAAAGCCAGTGGCCTTCAGGAAGATTCCCATGTGCTATTGATTGTACTAGAAGTATGGAGTCCTGCTAGAGTAGATGCTTATTGATTGGGGAACAGTCAAACAAATTGTGGCAAATAAATGAAATGGAATACTTCTTTAGTTTAAAAATGACGAATATGATGAGTATAGAGAGCACGGGGAAACTTGACAATAAACAATCCTGCTGTGGGACAGAGAGCAGAGTATGTCAACACAGCTTGGGACCCTTCTGTGGGCAGTTCATTTTCATCCCCCCCCCCCCCCCCCGCCAACACTCAGCTCTCTGAAAAGAGAAAAATTTAGAGCTGTTCCTCCTAAGATTAAAGAGAGGGTAAAGTGGAGTTTTCCTAGGTCTACTTCTAAGGGTTTCTTACTTTACTTTTCTGAGACTCAGTTTCCTCTTCTATAAAATGGGCATAAAACTATCTGCACTACCAATCTCACAGAGTTGTGAGAAAAATGATTTTGAAGTTTTAATGAAGATTGCAAGTGGGATTTTTTTTATTAGAGATAGAAGGCACCCTTAAAGATCATCTAGGGCTAGGACAAACCCCTCATTCTACAGATTAGGGAACAAGGGCCAGAGAGAAGAAGAGATTTCCCTTAGGTCACGGTAAATTAATTGAGGAGCTGGAATAAGTCCTGGCCCGATGAGCCCCTGCTGTGCTGTGTCTTATGTGTATATTTCTCATGAATGGGACTCTGGCCTTCTATATTGGATCTAAATGGGGTCAACCCCGGGGAGAATTGTGAATGAGGGAAAGTACGGCTTGGTGACTGACTCTCTAAGTGTCTGCGCATTTAAAAGCCTCTCTATAAAGCTCTCTCCAGCTGCTTCCTCTCAGGCCCCTGGCATCCGGACAAGACACAGAGAAAGCCTGCATCACTGCTGTTAGTTCATGTTTATTTTTGGTATGGGGCCACCTGGGCGGGGCTAGGTGCCCAGTGTGGCAAAGTTCCTTTTAGCGAAGGGAACCTTCCTCAGAGGGGAAAGGTGGGCCTTGGAAAGGTTTAAAATAAATAAAAATAAGCTTCACTTTAACCAAGTGATTAAGCCTTCTCTATTACTGTTTCCACCTATTCCTGTCCCTTGTCCCTGACTCAGACCTTCCCTACTTCCTTGGGCACTTGGGTAAGGATGGTACATTGGTGTCAAGGGACATCTCTATCAGGAGACATACGAGTTGGTGACCTCTGGAGAGTGATGTGAGGGAGAGCCGGAAGGCCCATGCACCATCTTTGGGAGTACACTATTCAAAATGCCACATGGGGATGTCATGGCAGAGGAAAAAAAGCTCTTTGCAGAGTGAGGGTGAATTGAGGTTCCAGGCCAGCTGTATCACAGACATTTTCTTTTTATTGATTATCTTTAGCTTTTATATTGTCTTTATTTCCAAATATAGCTTTCTGCTCCCTCCCATCCCCAGAGGGGCCAGCCTGAATTTGACAGTATAGGTGTTGTTGTATACCCATAATTCCCCATTTCTACAACTCTTCCCCTTCATCTTTTTTTTTCAGGTCTCAGTCGGCATTGCCTTCTATCACTAAGTTCTATGATTGTCACCAGGCTGTATGATATTCAAAGTCTAAACCCTTAGGGATAGAAATGAGAAAAATCCACTTTGCTCTCGCTTTAATCTTAGGATGAACAGTTCTGAATTCTTCCCTTTTCAAAGAGCTGAGTGTAGAGGGGTGGTGTGGGATGAAAACGAACCGCCCACAGAGAGGTCCCAAGCTATGCTGACATACTCTGTTCTATGTCCCAGGGCAGGAGTGTAGGTTTGGTTCTAAAACACCCTTGGTGGAGTGGGAGTAGGCAGGGCAGGGGGAAGTGTTGGCTTCTGTCCTAGACCAACAACATGAGAGGGTGGTGGGAAGGAGGAGAGCCCATCCAAGAGACGGGAAGAAACTGTTTGTGTCTGAAACCCAATTCAATTCTATTAGACTGAGGAGGCCTTGTCACCAGCTCAGGCTGACTTCACTCCTTCCCATGCCTCGCCCTACCTAGTCAGTCCCACTGTCTAACTTAGCTCTGTTTGTCAGTGCCTATGTTTCTGTTGTGTGAAATCTTAGAATGTTAAGAGCTGGGAAGACCCTCAGAGTCTAGTGAGACCCTACATTTTATAGAGGAAGGAATGGAGGCCTGCAGAGGAAAAATTACTTGCCCCTGGTTAGATAGTAGCAGAATCTAGAGTCTAAACCTAGGAACCTCAAATAAATGTTTAATTGACCTGGGTGCCATACTTCAAGTCACCCCCTCTCCTTTAGCATGGCCTAGAAAAGCAGCTTGCTGGAATTTAGTCTGCCTTGCCCGTCAACATCCAGAAAGTCTGACATAGATGTGAGAGGGCATGTACACAATCCAGAGCAGTGCCATGGAAAGAGACCAACAGTCAGGACACCTGTGTTCTAGCCTCTAGCTCAGTTGCTAATATGACCTTGGATAAGTCATTTCTATATGACTTCCTCTGACCTTCGGTTTTCCCAAATGCACAATGAATGGGTTGAATGAGGTACTGTCTTAGGTCAATTCTAGCTTCAAATCCGATGGTACACTTGTGATATCCTGTGATGTCACCTCCTAGGGTGTCCCATTTCCTTGTCTTTCAGATGGAGAATAGAATTTCTGCCCTGCCTCCCTCACAAGAGTTTTGTGATGACCACGTATGATCAAAGTTGGGGGAGTACTTTTTAAAAAAATGTAAAGCACCGTGTACAACGAAATCATCATCCCTCCCTCCTGTCCGAACCTCAGTTACCCTGTCTCTAAAACAAGAGGGTTGGGCATCTGTAAAATAAGGGCATAATTTCCAAGGATCTTTCCAATGCTAATACTCAATGATCTACAGTCCCTCCTAGCTCTGATACTCCGTGTTTTCTGTTCTAAAGTGCTTCCATCTCAAGAAGCCTATATTCTAAGGACCTTTTCCAGCTCTGGCCTTCTATGTTCTACATTCTAAGGTCATTTGAATTTCCAACAGTCTATGTTCTAAGGCAGGGGTGGTGAATCTGTGGCCTCAAGGCCATGTATGGCCCTCTAGGTTAGTGCAGTCTCCAGTGCAGCCTCCAGTGAGTTCCAGTCTTACAGAAGAAATCCTTTTATTAATGGGATTTGTTCTGTGTAGTTTGGATTCAGTCAAAGGGCCCACTGGAAGACCTACAGGGCCACATGTAGCCTTGAGGCCACAGGTGCACCACCCCTGTTAAGGTCTCTCCTAGTTCTGACATTTTGTATTCTGTTTCTCATAGTCTCACCTATACCTGGGTGTTCAGAGACATTCAGCTGCCATGGAGCTCTGTAAACTCATTTCCCAACATCTGCTTCAGAGAACTTTTGCTTACACAAGGCAATGTAGCACGACTATTTGCTTTGTGGGACCCTAGGTAAAGAAGTGGTTAAAAGAAGAGGATTTTGGACCAGTTGGACATTTGTCTTTCCAGAAACCCCAGCACACTTTCATAATCACACATAAAACCACCTTTCTTCTCATATCATGGCCTTATCTATGCACCTTTGTCCAGGGGCAGATAGGCGGCACATATCTTGCCCTTTCTTTGGTTGTTGGGTGGCAGGGCAGCAAGAGGCCTTACAGACACTAGAAGCTACCTCAAAGAGAGGAACTTTGCTCTAATCAAAATGAGAAAAGGGACGTGAGCGATCATTTGAAAAATGAGTCAGTGAGGGTGAGAGAGGTTAAAGGGCTTGATTGGGATGAGAACTGAGAGACCTGGGACATCTGAGTGAATCCGGAGTTAGCTTTCCTGTCTTTGTTAAGTTGCTGGGAGCAAGATTCATAGACCTTGCCAAAGGAACGTACATAGAATACTTCTCTCTTCCTGTATTCCAAATTCACAGAGGCAGATCTAAGCCAGAAGGAACCCCAGAGAGCATCGAGTCCAACTCTTATCTGAATAAGAATTTCTTCTATATGGTCTTAATAAATGACCAGTTATCCAATCACTATAGTAAAACCTTCAGTGATAGGGAGCTCATTAGCTTCCAAAATAGCCCATTTCACTTTTTGAAAGTTCTAATTATTAGAATATTTTCCCTTATATTAACCCTAAATTAATGTCTTTGAAACTTCCATTTGTTGTTCCTAGTCTTGCCCTCTAGGGTCAGGTACGAAAAGGCCTTCAAATATATAAGACAACAAACATGTCCTCTTTAAGTCTGTTTTCCAGGCTAAACATCCCTAGTTTCTTAAGTGAAAGTTTGAATGCCACAGTGTTCCATTCCTGCCAAGTGCATCTATGCTGATTGCCTTTCTCAGGATACACTCCAATTTGCCAGTGTCCTCAGATTGATGGTCCTTTGGAGATATTGGTGGAGGGGAGATTTTAGGGTTAGACCCAAATAACCAACGAGCCTAGCAATACTGACCTTGGGGCAACATGAGTGCTCTATGACCCCTCTGGCATGTGTGCGCGTGTGTGTGTGTGTGTGTGTGTGTGTGTGTGTGTGTGTGTATAACTACAATATTTTCACAATGTTCTTCTCACTACTTGTCCCCAACCCCTTGAAGAGGAGGGTGGCACCTAACATCATAAGACTGCTTCAGGTTTGAGTTGTTGGGATTGGGAGGGAAGGAGACAACTCAGTACTGAAAAAAAAAAAAAGATTGCTTCAGGCATGGGATCTGGGGAGATAAAAGAGAAGTAGGGAAGTTGATAGGATCAGAAGCTTCTGGGGTTTATTTGAGAGGTTGGATGAATCTCTAGGGCTACCAGATCAGCCACTGTTGGGTTGGGTTATCAGGGCCTAAGGTAAGAAGAAAGGAACCAGCCTTAGCCATGGGGTTCTCTCCACAGTCTACTACAACCTTTGGGATATACAGGGAAAGAAGAGGAAAGGGACGGAAAAGGAGAGTTTGAGAAATAGCCTGGGAAGAAGGGAGGGAAAGGGGCAGGATAGTGACTCCAGGGCAAGAGAGCACTAATCCTGGCCCTTTGGCCCAAATCACCTCTGGCCAGGTGGCATCTCCAGGCAGCTGGGCTTGATCACAGGAAGCCAACGTCTTATGCAATATTTGTTGGTTTTAATAGATGCTAGGCCACTCAGCAGAGAGTCCTAGGATTTAGACCTCATTGTTCCCTGCCTAGGAAAGAATGTGGGGATTTGGTAAAAAGTCAGGAGACCTGTCACTAACTCACTATGGGATCTTTGACAAATCTTATAGCTTCTCTGTACCCCAGTTTTCTTATCTGTAAAACATGTGGCCTATTTCCTTCACAGGATTGTTGTCAGGACAAGATGTGAGAAAGGACCATATGAAAGCCCTCTGAAAAAGCCATTACTCTTCTGCTCAAAGCCTTGAGTGGCTCTGCATTGCCTATAAGGTAAAATACAAACTCCTAAGCCTGACATTAAACACACTCCACAGTCTAACTCTACAAACTTTCCAGCCATTCCCATTATTCCCCTCCACACACTCTATATACAGCGCCCATCCAATGGGCCTCCATCCTCTGTTCTCCATTCTTGTCCTGCCCTCTCTCACCTCTGGGCATCTGCAGGGGTTGTCCCTAGGCCTTACATGTCCTCCCCTCCACACCTGCACCTGGTGAAATCCTAACTTTGAGGCCCAGGGTATGTGCCACCTTCTCCAATAACAGTAATGAGAATGATGATGATGATGATGATGATGGTGGCTAAAATTCAGGTGGCACTCTTTAAAGTTTATAAATCATTCTACATATGTCATAACAATCCTGTGGGACACTTGCTATGGGAGTCAGGAAGAAACCAGTTCAAATCCTACTTCAAACACTTACTACTGGGCAAGTCATTTAACCACTCTCAGCCTCAGTTTCCTCATTTGCAAAGTGAGGATAATAACAGCACTTACCTCAGTGGATTGTTGTGAAGATCATATGAGATGAGGCACGTAAAGAGCCTTGTAAACCTTAAAGTGTTGGTTATTATGCCCTTTTACAGCTGAGGACATTGAAGCTCAGAGGAGCTTAAGCGACTAGCTCAGTCACACATCTAGTAAATGTGGGAGGTAGGACTCAACCCTCAGTCCTCAGTCTTTGTTTTTTTGTTTTGTTTTGTTTTTGAGGGGTGAAGGCAGGGCAGTTGGGATTAAGTGACTTGCCCAAGGTCACACAGCTAGTAAGTGTCAAGTGTCTGAGGCCGGATTTGAGCTCAGGTCCTCCTGACTCCAGGGCCAATGCTCTATTCACTGAGCCACCTAGCTGTTCCCTCATCCCTCAGTCTTTGTCCCTCATGGCACACTAGCTCTATGGAGTTCTTCTGATCCCTTTCAATGAAAGTGTTTTCTTCCTCTTCAGATTTTCTCAGGAGGCTTTACCAGGACCTTTCATTTGCCCCATCACATTCAGCCTTAAGGACAGGGACAGGGAGCAGACCTATTATTTCCCTGGTATAGAAGGCTCCTGCATGAGGCAAATCCTTCTTCCAATGCAGGTCAGCACCTTCTCTGAAACTTTGTTTTAGGGAATTGCCTCCACTAGGCCCTAGAGCACTGGGAGGTTAGCTTGATTTGCACAGGCTGAAATGTATTGGGGGCGGGGCGCTGTAACCTTAGGTGTCCTGTCTCTCTATCTCCTGTACCATGTTACTGCTTTATTTGGGGACACACCCACTCTCCTCTATTAAATTTTAAATTTTTGAGTATCATTTTTCTCTATGTATTTCTCTTCTAAACATAAGGCCCCACACTTAATAGGCACTTTATACATGCTGAATTGAAATTAAAAACTAAAAATCGATGTACCTGTGAACACATTGAAGGCATTGTTAGTGTAAGAGAAAACTGGCTGGTTCCCCTGCTAGCATTTAGGTATTTCTATGTACTAGAGATACTTAATATTTTACTAGAAATATTGGGTCCTGTTTGTGGGGAGGGGAGGGAAGGGAAGCCATATCTAGTCTAATAACTCTTATTTAATTCAAATACCCAGCCAGGCAAGCTCAGCCCTATGTAATGGAAGTGAGTTTGGCCATTAGGATGACCTTCACTCCAGCCTAGTGGAAGTCATGGACCTTCCCATATATTGATTAGATGGGGAAAAGGCCCTGCAGGGCTGTCTCTTTGTGGTCTCTCTCAATGGTGGTTCCCTGGGCAGCATCAGTATTCTAAGCCTGGCAGCTGAGTCTGGCTTCTTTGTCATACTAAGAGGGCACAGGTCATATTATGCAAAGATGGACTGGGTCCAGGATCTCTGAGGCCTGGTGGAAATTGGAAGTGACTGTAATGCTGGATCAGTATAGGCTGGGAGACTGGCACTGTGGTATCTAGCCTTCCCTTGTTCTGTTTATCCAAGTCCTCAACAAGCAGGGCAGAGAAGGACTTTGCCAGGCACGGTGCTCAGATGCCCTTGATATGCCTCCCTCTACCCCCAATCTCTCCAGAGTGAGGCCTACCCTAACCACTGCCTGTAACACCAGTGCAGGGAGGGACTTCCCTCTCTTACTTTATCTTCAATTAGCCATAGCCCTCCTTACAGCAGAGAAGGAAGGAGAGGCTTCTTAGAGGAGACATCCCTGCAGATATGCTGCACTGCCTAGGAGCTTGGACCCCTTTTAAAGAGTCAGTTACCACAATGGCAAGAGGACTGGAGGTCATGTCATGGAAGGATAGATCGAAGGAACTAGGGATGTTCAACCTATAGAAGAGAAGACTTAGGGGAGAGAAATATGATTGCTGCCTCCTGAAGGAGTAGGATTTGACTTGTTTTCCTTGGCCACAGAGGTCAGAGCTAGGAGCAAGCTGGGGAGGCAGATTCCTGCTGTGTGTAAGGAAAAAACTTCCTAACTACCAGCGCTGCCCAATGATGGCAACAGCTGCCCTTGGAGGTGGTAAATTGCCTGGAGATTTTCCAAAGAAGGCTGGCTGACCATTTGTCAGGGATGTTATGGGGGGAGTTCTTGGTTCAGGTATGACTTGGCTTGGACGATCATTCCTCTGAAGTGTCTTCTATCTCTGAAGTTCTAGGATTCTACATGGGGGATTCTACTTCCTTCCTTCTCCCCATGTCATGGTGACTGCTTTAACTACAGAAATGTTCTGGTCAATTCTATACAGAGAGAGGGCTTACCAGTCCATAGTTATTTTTTAAGTTATTATTGAGGATTTCTGAGCCCTCATTCTCTCCACTGTAGTGGGAGCCAAAGGTAGGCTAGGTGTTGCAGAAAACCTCATTTAGCTATTTCCTTGGCCTGGCCTTCGAGGCTCATGATCTGGCCCCACCCTACTCTCTCTGATCTTATTTCCCTGTTCCCCCAAATAAAACCCTCCAAGGTAGGTAATCCTGGATGCCTCCCCCAATCCTACACCCACCCCTAGCTCCATGCTTCTTCTCCAGTCTCAAAATGCCTTCCCCTCGTCAACTATTCAAATGATAATCCTTTGGGACCCTAGTCAAAGTGCACTTCCTCCAGGAAGCCTTCCATGACCATTCCAGCCTATGGTCAGCTTCTCTTTGCTTGAATCCCACAACTCTGCTGCCTGTCTGTGGCACAAAATCGAGTACTTAATTATGTACTACTTCTTTCCAACATGTGTCTTGTTTCCCTCCCTCAGCGACAAGATCTGTGTAGTATTTTTGTTTCCTTGTTAAGCTAGCTCAGAACTGGGTCCATAATTTAATTCAGATTGATATTGATTAATCACACACTTTGTGCAGAGCCATCTATGTACTCAAAACTGAGACTTGAGGATGAAAGACAACATAGTCCCTGCCCTTGAGGGGTTTGCCCTCTAGTAAGGGGGAATGTTCCTCCCATCCCAGTACCAAAACAAGTAGGGTATGAGTTAACGTGGGTGAAGTGGAGACCCAGGGAAAGTGCTCTTAAGAAAATTTGGGGAGGACAGAAAGGAGCAGGGAATGCTTTGTGGACAAAGTAGCACCTGAGCTGGACCTTAAAGGGAGAGGATTTTGATAAGTGGAGATAAGGAGGGAAAGCATTCCAGGCCCAGGAAGCCAGGTTAAATGTACATAGTAGAAGCACCATAAAGACTGATTTCCAGGTCCAACTAAGGATGCTGAGGCCCACTCCATCTTTGGCAGTGGGGAAGGAGGATGGAGAATGTGTGTGTGGGGGAGTGAGGATAGAATGTTCTCAAGCTTCTGGAATATGGCCTTTGACATCTCTAGACAGAACCTTTTTTAGGATTAAGTAGTTTATGGTATTCAACAGCCTTGGGCTTGGAGAGTTAATGCTACCATTTCAAGGATAGAAGACTGGGCAGTAACTGAAGGAGTCAGCTGAGAGATACCTATCATGCTCGATGAGGAGACCCTAAGTTCCTTCTCTAAGAGCCAAGGCCCTACTCAATGATGTGGTCCAGACTACATCACACTTGTCCTGGAACCCTCATTTCCCTTATATTCTTCAAGGTGAACAACCAGCTAAACATATACTAATAGACACTAGAACATAGAACATAGACTAGTAGAACTAGAAGGGACCTTATAATAAAGAATGTAAGAGCTGCAAGGAACATCAGAACATAGAATGTGACAACTTCAAGGAACATCACAGAATAGACTGTGATAAGTGCAAGGAACATTAGAATATAGAATGTCATAACTGCAAGGAACATCAGAACACAGACTGTGATCAGAGCAAGGAACATCAGAACATAGAATGTGATAAGTACAAGGAACATCAGAACATAGAATGTGACAAATGCAAAGAACATTAGAACATAGAATGTGATAACTGTAAGGAACATTAGAACATAGAATTTCAGAGCTGAAAGAGAGTTTAGGGAATAGCTCTGGTCTAACTAATTCATTTATTTTACATATTGAAAAAGTAGGGCTTAGAGTAGAAAAGTAACTTATGACACCAAGCAGAAACCCAAACTAGGAAACCTGCTGCTGAACTAGAAACTAAACCATATAGAGACAAATTCTTTTTCATCTACCCTTTTTCAGGAGATAACAGTCTTTTGTTTGATTTCAGATGGGCTGTTCTAGCATTTCCTTTTCTGGATGGCTCCATGTTTATTTTGTGATAGATTAACTTGTTGCCAAAGAGGAATTTAGGGGAAGGAGCAGGTAGGGCAGAGGTTGGTGCTGGGAACATTTTTCTGATTTGGAAAACAGCAGGCAGGAAGTCTTGCACCTGCACCTGAAGATAAGGGATGATCATTATTAACTGATGAGGTTGGGTATGCATTGTTAGAGAAAGGGCAAAAACAACTCCCCACAACATAAAAGACCAAGTATATGAGGAGAACATCTGGGGCTGATGGTCCTTGGCTAAAGGGTGGGAAGTGGACATTTTCCAACAAGACCCAGGCAACAAATACCCATGCTATGCACGTCTCCATCTCTGGGCAGGACTGGCTCTGAGCTACATGGGGGTAAGATGAGCCTTGTTATCCAGGGTGGCCAGAGGAGG